>NC_083592.1:582500-682335 GCF_027579695.1 Neoarius graeffei | reverse complement strand
ATGCCATCCCCACCAAACAGCCAACAAACAAACAAACACTAAACCACACTACCAACAACTACAAAATTTTCAGAAATTACAGTACATATCACAAGAAAAAAACAAGAGAAGAGTTTAGAAAAGAAATTCACAAGCTCTCAGCCAACGCTCACCACACCCTCCACCACCAATCTCCCAGCATGCAGTGCAGAGAGAGAGAGAGAGAGAGAGAGAGATGGAGAAAGAGAGACAGAGAGAGAGAGAAAGAGAGAGGTAAAAGGTGCAGAAATATAAAATCTGTCCAACCTTGCTGCACAGACTCATCTCATCTCATTATCTCTAGCCACTTTATCCTGTTCTACAGGGTCGCAGGCTAGCAGGAGCCTATCCCAGCTGTAGGTGCATTTGGTTAATTATTAAGTGATCTCATTAAATCAGTCTCATTAAATTTGAAAGTTAATAATTAAAAGAATCAGTCTCATTTGAATCATTTGAAATGAATCACTCGAATCATTCAAGTGAACCGTTCAGTGAATCGACTCAGTGAATCATTCAAAGTAGTGAATCATTGAATCATACCATTAATCTTAGCGCTCAATAATAATTACCAAACAGCTAAATTATGGTACATCATTAAATTATTATGATCACTCACCATATTACATATATGCACCTTTTTGAATTCTTTGAGAGATTGGGGACTTCGTAAATATTGTTCACACAAATAAAATACACAGTTTTCAATAACAAATGAATTTATTAATACAAAGATAAAAATGAATAATAACAGTTGGAATCATTATATACAAATATGATATGGTGTGTGTGTGTTTGGGTGTGTGTGTGTGAGAAAGGCCTTATGGCCTGAGCAGAAGGCTAGCATGGGATACTAGCTAGGTATGTTTGTGAGTGGCCTGGTGACCACGTGTTTGTGTGTGCTTAGATTAACCTCATGTGGCTAAGCTAAGACAAAGGAATGCTAGCTAAGTAGAACAAAGGATTAGCTCTGTGTAGCTAACTAAGGTGTGTTTGTGAGTGGTGGCCACGTGGGGGAGTTGACCACGTGTTTAGGCCTATGGCCTAGCAAAAGGAAGAAACTAGCATGGGATGCTGAGGTGTGTCTGAGCACGTGGTGAGGCCTAGATTAGCTTTGTGTTGCTAAGTAGACAAAAGAATTAGCCATGTGGCTAGCTAAGGCCCAAGGATCCTACCTCGTGGAGTTAAGACAAAAGGTGTTAATAAGGAATAAGAGAAGCATGCAAAGCCTATCTATTAAAACAATTGAGAGATTAAACAAAACAGAACAATCAACAATTCAACACGCTGCGTGTCGAACAGTGTAAACAATTAAACCTGAGTTTAAATTCACACTACTTCAATAAAAACTAAATTCCTAAGACTAGGTTTTGCCCAAATGCCAAGTCTTACTCAGTATCTTGGCATTTGGGCACTTGACTTTTGAGTTTCGGCGTTGTGAAGCACGTGAGTTGTTTCTGTAGAAAGCGCAGAGAACTTCCTGGTCCGGGTCCTGGTCGCTCGTGATGAAAAGAAAGTCTCTGATTAAACAATGTGCACAGCGCTTCAATCAGGAAGAACTCTGGTCGCTCCTAATTATAAATTAACTGCTTTGAGCTGCAGTCGTACGTACTGATAATGAATGAAACTGGTTGTAACTCACTGAGTTTAAAATCGCGCGATCTTAGAGTCAACCGTGGCCAAAGGTAAACAAAGAAAAGTGCAAAACTCTGATTCTTGCAAGAAAGAAAAGAAAAGACATCTTTTTGGGTTTACTCGCGGAGCGAGCGATTTCTCCCTGTGTCCGTGTTGAAATCACGGCGCCAAAAGAGAAGGAGCTAGGAGTTTCCGGGTGGTTTATGCCTTCCTGGAGGATGTGACGTAGATGATCCCGCCCCGGCGTGACGTAGGTCAACGCGGAAGTGGGCTGATGGGAAATGTAGTTTCTTAAAGAGACGGACTGAATGTACCTACACAGCTGACTACGGGCGAAAGGCGGGGTACACCCTGGACAAGTCGCCAGGTCATCACAGGGCTGACACATAGACACAGACAACCATTCACACTCACATTCACACCTACGCTCAATTTAGAGTCACCAGTTAACCTAACCTGCATGTCTTTGGACTGTGAGGGAAACCGGAGCACCTGGAGGAAACCCACGCGGACACGGGGAGAACATGCAAACTCCGCACAGAAAGGCCCTCGCCGGCCATGGGGCTCGAACCCGGACCTTCTTGCTGTGAGGCGACAGTGCTAACCACTACACCACCGTGCCGCCGCTGTGCAGACTCTACCATCAGATATCTTTACCCATGTCTATTGTCGGACTGAAGAGTGCTTCATTCTCCATACGTCAACCAGATCAGTTCTCTTTAAAAAGTGAGATAAAATAGATGAGGAGTGAATGTGTGGTTCCTCTCCAGTCCTATCTAATGTAAAGTCTGTGCAGCAGTTCCAGTCTCCCCCCATTAAAACACACTCCCCTGATCATTACAACTTAATTTCTCTTTTAATAAATTAAACAACTCTTCACATTCAGAGCCTTGGTTTGGTGCATAAACATTAATAAAAGTAAAATCATGTATTTTAACGGCGGCACGGTGGTGTAGTGGTTAGCGCTGTCGCCTCACAGCAAGAAGGTCCTGGGTTCGAGCCCCAGGGCCGGCGAGGGCCTTTCTGTGTGGAGTTTGCATGTTCTCCCCGTGTCCGCGTGGGTTTCCTCTGGGTGCTCCGGTTTCCCCCACAGTCCAAAGACATGCAGGTTAGGTTAACTGGTGACTCTAAATTGAGCGTAGGTGTGAATGTGAGTGTGAATGGTTGTCTGTGTCTATGTGTCAGCCCTGTGATGACCTGGCGACTTGTCCAGGGTGAACCCCGCCTTTCGCCCGTAGTCAGCTGGGATAGGCTCCAGCTTGCCTGCGACCCTGTAGAAGGATAAAGCGGCTAGAGATAATGAGATGAGATGTATTTTAACCTTTACCATAAGAACTCTACCTTTCACCAACTCTGTACTGGACACGATGTTTATATCTAAAATAGGAGAGAATAAAATCACAGCTCCTGCACTAAAATTTGTTCCATGACTAAAAACATATTGTCCGTTTCACCATACAGTAAATCCCAGGCTATTTTATTCAACTCATCACTATGTGTTTCCTGTAATAAAATAATATCCAGGATTTTTTTGTCTGATTACTTCAGATAATAAAACTCTTTTCTGTTCATTTCTTCCCCCGTTTATATTTAAAGAAGCGACTCTTAACCCCTGCATATTGAAAGATAAAGAGACAGAACAGTAAAGAGACAGATGGAAAGAACCAGCAGAGATGAAAACCCATTGCTGTGCAGTCATTGAAAACTTTAATTTTTTGAGTTTCATTTTCTTAATCATTCTACTCTTAGACTCTTTTAACCTTTTCCTCAGACCAGTAACATGCTTTTTTTTAAATGATAATGTTTCTTTCCATCCAGTAAATCCATTCCAACAACTCTTTGAAGTGAGGTAACTGATTTGATAAACTTTTCAACGTCAGGAAAATAATCTTTAACATTCACTTTTTTTTCCCCCAAAAGTCTCATCCAAAAAATTATTAACCTCCTCACGTGAATAAAGGTCCTTGCTTTGAGAAATACTGTTCACTATAGAAACAGAGTCAGATTCCATATCAGTCACATTGTTACTATAACAACCACACAGCTTCATTGCCTCCTCTGTCTCATTATCAGGTCTGACAGCCTCCTGTAAAACTGGAGACTCCACGTCCTGCTCAGACCCCCCCCCCCCCCCCCCCCCGACCTCTCCCGGCTCCGCCCTGCTCTGTTCAGCCTCTACTGTTTCCAGTGAACTGCTACTACCGGCAGCCCCGATCACAGAGCTACCGGCCTCAGTTTGAGCAGGCGGAGCAGACTCGGATAGTGCTGGCCAATCACTGCTCACTTTCCCGCCATCTGTCACCACAGCGACACCACTGCCCGCCTTCTCACCTCCTTACTGTCAGTCATAACACTGTTTACTTCCCTACCGTCAGTCACAGCGCTTCTTGTCTCTGTACCGTCAGTCACACTACTGTTTACTTCCCTACTGTCAGTCACAAGCGCTACCCCGCTGCCCACTTCCCCACTGTCAGTCACCGCAGCCTCACCGCTGCCCCCCTTGCCGGTGCCAGTCACGCCACTCCTTTCCTTGTTAGCAGTTCTTGCCGCTGGTTCTACCTGTCTATGTGGACAGGTAATTCTTTTATGTCCCACGTCTCCACACTCAAAACACTTCATGTTTCCCGAGCTCGCGTACACCAAGTAAAAACCTTCCTCATGCTTCACATGGAAGGAAACATCCAGTGTCTGAGTTGGAGAGTTCAAAAACATAAACACCTTTCTCCATAGAGACTGAACATGTTTTAATTTGTTGTCCTTACAGCCCAAACTCACTGTCCGGAAACTGCTCACAAATTTCCCGAAGCACTTTAGCTCTCGCTGCAGCGCCTTGTTCAGAATGAACGGGGGAACTCCGGACACGGTGACCCGGACGGAAGGCACTGCCAGCGGGGAAACTTGCACAAACTCGTTGATGTAAATGTTGCTCTCTATGAGCTGATTAACGAGCTCCTGGCACTTCATGAACACGACTACTGCCTTGTTCATGCGGGAGGCACATATGATGTTTTCATAGCCCACCTGCTCTCCGATGGCGAGCAGTACCTGTTCTACCTGCACCGTGGGCTGCGGTACCATCCTAATCCCATGTTTCAGGGACGGGGCGGCGTCCTGGAGGACACCATCCCCACCACAAACGCAAACAAACACGCACGTGCACACACACACAACCCAACTACAAACAACCACAAACACTACAAAACAATTAGTAAATACTACAAGAAAGAATACAAAAAAAGTTAGAAAGAGGAATGTAAGCTCTCAGCCAACCTCACCACACCCTCCACCAGCAAACTCCCAGCATGCAGTGCAGAGAGAGAGAGAGAGAGAGGTTCTATCAGAACACTGCACTAATAATGAAAGTGGAATGTGATTTTTAATAAAATGACTGAAATAAAAACAGTTGTACTGCAGAAACCCGTCGCATGTCTGTGTCTCTGTGTGTGTCTCAGTGACCTGAGGGGTAGACAGGTGAGCAGGGGGTGTGTCCCCCACAGCATTGTGGAATATCTCCAGGGGATAGAACTGTATGTGGGGCAGGTGATGTGATCTGCTTGTCTCTTTTTGCCCCCATGAGGCAGCAGGGCAGTGGGAACGGGACGGCTGTGGGGCAGCTTTGTACTCCAGCCTTTGTATCACCCTGTTCCCACGGTCTGACTTCACACACACACACGGGTCTCTGAATGGAGATCAGAGATCAGCCAGCTCATACACTCATGAGTCTAGACCTCTCTCTCTCTCTCTCTCTCTCTCTCTCTCTCTCTTATTCCAGCCCTTCAGACTCGATTCAGTTCAAGAAATTATATAATGATCCAGTTTTTGTTCTTCATGTCCTGCCCTGCATGAGTTCTAGTACCTCTGTGTTCTCAGTACTGCTGTAGTTCTAGAACCGTCTCTTTGGCTGTGCCCTCGTACTACTGTATCTAAATCAGTTCAGGTCTAGCTCTGGGGTCACTTCATCTCTCTTGTCTGGACCATGTAGTTTGGTACAGATTTAGGTCAATCCTAGGACTTCAGACTAAATTCAGCTCTAGTCCTAGAATTTCTAATACGGTTCCGTGTTTATTCTCGAATTCCATTTAGTACCACTGTGATGGAGTTCAGCTCTTTTTCTAGAGCACCTGTTCTCAGTCCTCCTCCTGGGGCCATCTTTCCATGCTCCACCTGACTGAACTCATCAGTGGCACACGTTTGATCAGCTGAACCCACCTGATTTAATCAAGAACATGTTCATCACTCGAACTTCAATCATTTGTGTTTGATTCAGGGTCAGGATGGACAGAAGATTGGCGGACAGGGGCTCCAGGACGAGGACTGAGAAACACTGTTCAAGAGCATCAGCTCAGTTCTACTACAGTTTGGTTCTTCTCCAATGTTCTAACTTATGATTTAATTTATTTATAGTTCTAATTTGTGTATGCTCTCATTCTAGAACTTAAATCTCACTCTCTAGTTCGAACATCTGTAGTGGAATTCAGCTTTAGTTGTTTAGAAATGAGAGTTTGGTTCACTTTTAGTTCTAGAACTAACATATGGGTCCTGCTCTAATTCCAGATTGTGCAGTTTTGTAGAGATGTAGCTTCAGTTCTTCTGACTCACTCAGTGCACATCGAGTTCCAGAACTTCTGATTCAGATGAATGCTAATTGTTTAAGCCATGTGAAATTCTGATCCAGTTCTATAATCCTGCTCCAGAACTTCTAGATGAGGTTGTTTTTTCTTTTAGCGCCCCAACCTTAGTACAAAGATACTTACACAATACTTTTATTATATTTTATTTTAATTAATTTGCGCTAGCAGTGCTAGTGTAAATTGTTACTCTCATTCAGGATCTTTCTACTTTATTCTTCTATTCTTATTATTATTATCCTAATGTTTGTAGGACGCTATTTCTCCCTCAGTTTTCAACCAATCATCACAAAGAAGAATCCCTCTGGGCTGAATTATGCTGCTGTGACTTTTGGTGCTGATCTGGATCACTGATCTGGAATGATCCATGAAAAACAGGATTTTTTTTCAATCACTTATAACTCTGTCAATTATCATGATTTTTTCAATCAGTTATTTTATTTTGTTCAGGGCGGCAGGGCGCAACTTTTCCTCACTAAGCGTCATTCTCCATCTCTCGGATCGAGAGGGGTCAGGGACCAGACAAAGTCCCGGTTTCTAACAGCCAGTGCAAATTACTGGGACTTTACTCACATTCTCTGTCTAGGTAAACTTTGCTGTCTCTAGAGTTCTAGAGCAGCAGCTCTTGGGGGGGGGGGGGGTGTTGTGGTTCATATTAAACTGTTCTCTGATCCGCTCAACTGGCGCCCGGGTGAAAGTCCGGATCTCACTACAGTGTGTGTGTGTGTGTGTGTGTGTGTGTGTGTGTATGTATGTATGTATGTATGTATGTATGTATGTATGTATGTGTGTGTGTGTGTGTGTGTGTATGTATGTATGTATGTGTGTGTGTGTGTGTTAAAGCCTGAGAGTTTTCTGTTTTATTTTTGTTTCGTCTGAGAGTCTCTTTGATGAATATCACTGAGGAAAAAACAAACAATGGCGCTCTCTCTTCACCACCTGACTCCACACACACACACACACACACACACACACACACACACACACACTGCACTCCAGAGGAGAACTGGAATAACTGTTCCAGATCTGAAAGACATCTAATTAAAAAAAAATCGTAAAAGTTCTTAAACTGGAGTGAATTCAGAGCTCTGAACTGAAGGAGAGTAAAGTCAAGAAAAAGGAATAAGTTCCAGAGCTGCAGATGAACTGGTGCAGAACAGAACATCAGCTCACACAGAACATCAGCTCACACAGAACATCAGCTCACACAGAACATCAGCTCACACAGAACATCAGCTCAAGAACATCAGCTCACACAGAACATCAGCTCACACAGAACATCAGCTCACACAGAACATCAGCTCACCCACACAGAGCCGTGTAAAAGCCTGATAAAGCGTGCTTACACATGAGCGCGCGCGCAAACACACACACACACATACACACAATGATTATGCACTACAAAAACGAGAGAAAAAGTGTGTGTGTGTTTGTGTGTTTGTGTTTCTTATCTGATTCAAGGTCGTTTTTCTCACTAGAGTTCTTTAGAAAAAAATCCAATTGTACAAGTGCAAACGGAAATGTGTGATAGATGCGCGCGCACCCACACACACACACACACACACCAGTAGTGAGTTGTCTCTCTCTCTCTCTCTGTCTGTCTGTCTCTCTCTCTCTCTGTCTCTCTCTCTCTGTCTCTCTCTCTGTGTCTCTCTCTGTCTGTCTCCGCCTCCTTTACGCTTCCCTCCACTCTGTGCTTCTCTGATTGGTTCCTCTCTGCTGTGTAGGCCACACCCACCAGGAAGCAGTCCCTCCCACTCTTAGACTGTTGCTCTATCTAACACTCTTCACTCCTAATAAAACCCTCAGCAGCTCTTCCCGCGGGCCACTGCGTTACAGCTCAGCGTCCAGCACCGCGCCTCCGTGAGTACTCGCTTTATTTACGCGCGCGTGTGTGTGTGTGTGTGCGCGTGTGTGTGCGTGTGTGTGTGCGTGTGTGTGTGTGTGTGTGCGTGTGTGTGTGTGTGTGTGCGTGTGTGTGTGTGTGCGTGTGTGTGTGTGTGTCCCCTGGCAGTGGTTCTCGCACACGTGGAGCTGTAGGCAAATAGGGTGACTCTCTGTGCGTGTGCGCGCGCGCTTTTATCATCACTTTATATCCAGATGTTGTGGATGGAGGTGATCAGATCACCATGAATCCAAAACAGAAACATAAATGCAGAACTAAAGTAAAAACAACAAAATTAAAAGCAGGCAGAAGTAAAATCCTAAAGCTCCCAATGACCTGGTGGAGAATTTAAAGATCTGAAGCCAGAATGTGAAGATCTGTAAAAAGGGTAAATGTGCTCGATATGAACTAACGGAATTATTTTTGATAAAGTAAATCTGTTGTGTGATCATCTGGGACAGTCTGGCTCTCTGTGTGCAGAACGTTTGAGAACCTCTGATCAAAGTGTCATGTTGCTCACTTGTCACCTGATGGGACTCTGAGCTGAAACCAGCAACACACTTTATTCTGTTAAAACAAACTTTATTGGGAAATAAAAGTCAATAAAACACACGAACCTTCTGAGGAACTAGGAGAGTACATGAGAATGGAGGAAGAAGAAAGAAGGAGTTTCCCCAAGCATCTGAAGTCCTAATGGGCTTCAGAATGTTCTGTTCCAGAACTTGCTGAGGAATCTTCTGAGGAACTAAAGAGCAGCTTCACACAAACTGAAGCGTTCTGGAACTCTCTTAAGAACTAAAACATTCTGACACTTTATGAACAGAAGACTTCTGGCACCTTCTCAGGAACTAAAGAATTGCAGAACCTTCTGAGTGGTTTTGCCTGAACAGAGGTCTGGGACTGCTAGTGTGTAGAGAGGAACAGGTTTTTGTGTGAAGTTCCACCGGTGTTTTAGCCCTCAGCAAAGGTAGATACAGATCAGGACCAAACAGTTCTCCACAGACGCTGAAGACTGAAGCATTGTGTTTGTAAAAGAGAATGTTTTGATGCTCAGTGTGTTTCAGACGGACCAGAGAAGCTGCTATGACTCAGAGTAACGGAGAGACGCGGCATCATGGCGGCCGGATTCAGCAGATCAGAGAGAGAGTGACGGAGCGATCGATCCGAGCACGGAATGCTGTGCAGAACCTCACTGCTAAAGACATCCAGTCCTGCTTCAAGAGGAATGCCTTCGTCATCCTCACCATCACTGCTGTCATCATTGGTCAGTGTGTGTGTGTGTGTGTGTGTGTGTGTGTTAAAGCCAAACAAACCCCAAAATAAACTCCTTTATACTGACAGATAATCTCCACACAGGACATGTTCGAATGTTTGCTTGTTCACGTTTGTCCCTGTATACTGTGTACAGATTTTATTTTAAAAGAAAAACAATGTCCCTTGGCACTGACATGTCATTCTCTCTGAGGTTCAGATATCACACTCTGAGAACAAATTACATGAGAGAACCCAAGATTGTGACGTCACTTACATGCTACATGACTTACCGAGGCTGAGATCAAGTGGATACATCGCTCCTAAACTGATGTAAACAACCCTGAAGATGCCAAGTGTCAAGCGTTTGGGTGTAAATATAATCCCGAACGTCGCAGAGGGAAATGTTTTTTGCACGCCCCAATCCTATAAATCAGTGTTTCTCAACCACTGTGCCATGGCCCATTATAGTGCTTTTCCACTACCAACGCGGCTGAGTCGGGCTGAGCCGTGCGGTGCTGAGTTGGGCTGAGTCGAGCTGAGTGGGGCTGTTGGCGTTGCATTTCGACTACAACCGCGCTGAACCGTGCTGGCTGGAAGTGGGTGGACACATTGGGTGGAGTTAGCGAAAGTGGGTGGACGTCACGTGATGTCGCTAGGCGGCGCAAACAGTGACATCAGTGACCTTTTAAGCGGTAGTCTCACGACCCGGATAGTAAACAGTAAACATGGAGGACATGGAGTCGTTAGTGTTGCTGGTCTTGGTGCTGTGGCTTGTTGTCACCGACAACACCAACAGATACTGGCAAGAGCGTATAGATGAGGCGAGGTGCATGATTTGTTGTAATTCTTCTTCTTCCGGGTTTACGGTGTTTACAGATGGTGGTTCCCAGCGTGCTCGCGGGGTGTGTGTGGCCGTGTGAGGACACTCCTCCTCACCAATCAGTGCACAGGGGAGTGTCTCCTCACGCCCCTAGCCCCGCTCAGCTCAGTTTGGCTCACTTCAGCCTCGCTGCAAAACGGTGCGAGGTTTGGGTGCTGAGTGAGGCTGAAGTGAGCTGAGTCGTGCTGCTCTGAGGTAGTCGAAACGCGAGCCGTGTTGGGCTGAAGTGAGCTGAAAAAGGGTAGTGGAAAAGGGCCATTAGTGGGCTGTGAAGTGCCATCTAGTGGGCCATGAATTCTTTTTTCAGGTGAAAGCTAATTTTTACTTGTAGTAGGGTACAGTCACTGGGTTGCATCTGACGTCACATCCGCCTCATTAAGCTACTGTCACACCACAGCTCACGATGCTTTGCAATGAGTTATCGATGAAAATGAGGCATTTTGGTGGCGATGCACGATGATATACACGTGAGCTAAAAGTTGTGGTCACACAGCAGGTGAACACTTGACTGTCACACTTTTGTGCACTTGAGCCTGACGCAGCTCGAGCAGCCAAGCTCGCTCACAGAGTGTGTTGTACGCGCGCTTGGGACCCAGTCGTTATGGAAAATACCTGCTACTGATTTGAACGCAATCAGCACGTGCAGATACGGACGCTGTTTTCACAGAGGTTTTGCGAAGTACTATCATCGCTGTCACGTTTGTTTCATGCCATGTTTATAGCACTGTTTAAATACTCTGCTTTACGATTCTGCTTTCTGTTTTTGTAAATATCACGCCTGCTAATAAACACTCTTCCTGCACTTAGATCCGTCTCCTGCCGTTGATCTTGTAGTGTCCTGATCCCCAGATCTTTAACCCAGTCACATATAAAAAGTTGTCTCCTCCAGGCTCTTCCAGTTTTCCATCTGTGTGTCCGTGTAGAACGATGTCTGCAGCACCAGGGAGTCTGAGATGCTGGGGAACTCAACAGATGGATAATTTTCCAACTCTTTGGAAAAATCCTTCTTTGTTAGCGTGTAAGGGTCTAATCCCATTGAGTGGTTTCTGTATCCAGTTCTTTTGAGTGAACTTCTTAATTTTAATAATTTGTTTCTCTGCTGAACACAAACATGGCAGTAAGTTCTTGTGTTAATGAACCAGACTCCACTTTTGGATCATTAATCCCTTTTGGCTGAGAATGCCCTGCATGCCTGGTTTGGCTTCTGGCTCATCCATACAGTTTTAAATATGATACCTACAATTAAAAACAGTTTTTTTTATTGTATTTATTTAATTCCTGGGCTCCCATCTGTAACAGGGAGTGATGTCGCATCCCATTAATACACTTTACAGTAGATTATTAGATTCTAATAGAATAGATGAGCCAAAATAATTGGGGATCTTTTTAATGGGCCCAGACTTGTTACGTATGAATAGGTGGGGCTTAAAGCAGAAAAGGTCGAGAACTGCTGCTCTACAGGATATTACAGTGAAGGAACAAGTGATGAAAGGGCGGCATTTCATCGCTTCTGGAATCACTTTCACCGTGTGTTTCTTCCTCCCGGCTCACATTCCGGTTCAGGCATAGAGAGTTCAATCGCTTTTTGTTCAGAAACATTTTCCATGTTTGTAGAGCAAAACTACAAAAGAATTACAGAAAATTTCTGGGTCGATGGCTTTGTGTCATGCAGGTAAACGGTGTACTTGTGGGAAAACTGCATCACCGGTGGATATCCGGTTTCAGTGCAAATGGCCACGCCCAGGGAAGCCAATTCTGATCAATATCAGAAATTTTAAAAGGGATAAATTGTTGTTATGAAGTTTTATTTTTAATTAAAATGTTTGGGGGGCCACATCAGGGCACTTGGTGTGATCAGCAAACAGCGTTAATTTTTTGGGTTTTGTTTGGCTTTAACCATTTCATAATCTGTACTTAACGCATTTATCGTTTCAAAGCTCTTTACATCATGTAATGGATTCAGTCTGTACACAAGAAAGACTCGATATATTTCCCTCAGAGATCCCGCTGCATTCCTGCACATACACGAGTCCTACAACCTGTTTATATAGAAAATGTGTAATAAATCCATTATAACAAACTGTACAGGACTCTGAGCCTGTTTACGTTTCGCCTTTAGACGCCGATGAACTTTCTGTAATGTGTGTGTGTGTGTGTGTGTGTGTTGTAGGTGTCATTCTGGGTTTTATGTTGCGTCCCTATCAGTTGTCGTATCAACAGGTGAAGTACTTCTCCTTTCCTGGAGAGCTGCTAATGCGCATGCTGCAGATGTTAGTGCTCCCCCTGCTGGTGTCTAGTCTAATTACAGGTACACCACATGACACAACAACACTACACAAAATGGCACAACACTACACAACAGAGTACATTTCACAACACTATATACACTACACAACATTACTCACACAACACAGCACTACACAAAACTACACAACACTACCCACACTACACAACACTACTCACACTACACAACACTACTCACACTACACAAAACTACACAACACTACCCACACTACACTACACAACACTACTCACACTACACTACACAAAACTACACAACACTACCCACACTACACAACACTACTCACACTACACTACACAAAACTACACAACATTACACAACAGAGTACATTTCACAACACTATATACACTACACAACACTACTCACACTACACTACACAACACTACCCACACTACACTACACAAAACTACACAACACTACCCACACTACACTACACAACACTACTCACACTACACTACACAAAACTACACAACACTACTCACACTACCCACACTACTCACACAACACTACTCACACTACACTACACAAAACTACACAACACTACCCACACTACGCTACACAACACTACCCACACTACACAACACTACTCACACTACACAACACTACTCACACTACACTACACAACACTACTCACACTACACGACACTACTCACACAACACTACTCACACTACACTACACAACACTACTCACACTACACTACACAACACTACTCACACTACACTACACAACACTACTCACACTACACTACTCACACTACACTACACAAAACTACTCACACAACACTACTCACACTACACTACACAACACTACACAAAACTACTCACACAACACTACTCACACTACACTACACAACACAACACTACCCATACTACACTACACAGCACTATTCACACGACACAACACTACTTATATTACACTACACTATGCTACTCACACTACATTACACAACACTACTCACACAACACTACTCACACTACACAACACTACTCACACTACACTACACAACACTACCCACACTACACTACACAGCAGTATTCACACTACACTACGCTACTCACACTACATTACTCTACTCACCCTACACAAAACTACTAATGCTACAGTACACAACACTACCCACACTGCACAACACTACCCAGGGGTGGAGCTAAGGGGTGGCCGGGGTGGCCGTGGCCTCCCCAGGGCACGCCTTGGCCCAGCCCTGGCCACCCCAGGGCCGGACAATAAAATTTATAAAACCGATATGTCCCACAAAATGTTAGTTCCGTCCGCTGGATTTTTCTTCCGCCTGTTTGGTTTCTGCGGGGATGCATATTACCGTAGCACATAAACATTTCGTGCGTTCAAGCAGCAGGTGGTATCAGATAGTCATGCTCTAGTCTGATAACACAACAACCTATGAACTACGTGAACGTGCGATTAATTTGGGATGTAAGTTATTCATCTCTTATACTCTCTTCAAGTATTCTCACTTTTAGACATACAGTTTCAATTCTGTCCTCAGACAATTCAGAGTTTCCAGAAATCTCCCGAGTTTCCAGAAATCTCCACTTTGCCCGGGGTTTTCGAAAGTATCCGTTTTCAGTGACTGAAACCTTCGTTTACATGTAAATGCAACTGCATAGATAAATATGCGTCTTTATAGATATCCGGCTACAGTGGGATTTGTGCTGTGCACATATAGATAGATATTAGATAGATAGAAAGCAAAGCGTCGGTGGTTTTCAATTGTACGACTCAAAAGAGAAAATTACGTCGGCAAGTTAGCTGTCTGTGAATCACTTTGCTCACTCTAACCGCAGAATACAACTTTTAAAGTTAATGTTTGTCTGTTACATGAAAATATAGAGATGTTGTGTGTTAGTGGTGGGAGAACACAGTGATTAATAATTGTCACACTCATACATACACAACACTCATGCATTCTCTCAACACACACACTCTCCCCCTACCCCTCTCTCTCTCACTAACACACACACACACACACACACACACACACACACACACACACACACACTCCCCCTACCCCTCTCATGCACCACATTTCTATATTTACGTGTAACACACTCACTCATACACAACACTTATGCACTCTCTTAACACACTGTCTATTTCACTCTCACACACTCTCACACACAATTTGTGCACTACATTTCTATATTTACATGTAACATTCATACACTCTCAACACAGACACACAACTCATGCACTAAATTTTTATATTTAAATGTAACACTCATGCACTGTCTTAACACTCTCTCTCTCTCTCTCTCTCTCTCTCTCTCTGTCTCTCTCTCTCATATATGAACACACACTTCAGTCTCTTAACACACACTATGTCTTTCTCTCACTCACTATAAGATACAACTCATGCACTCTCAACACACACACACACACACACACACACACACACACACACACACCACTCATGCATGATGCACTACATTTCTATATTTACATGTAACACACTCACTGGTATACACAACACTTGTGCACTCTGAACACACACTCACCCACGCACTACATTTCTATATTCACATATAACACACACAACAGTCATGCAGTCTGAACACACACAGATTATGCACTTCATTTTTGTATTTACATGTAACATATCTTCACACACACAATTCATATACTACAGCTCATCTATATCTACATGCAGTGCACATACTCCCCCCCACACACACACACCACTCATGCACTACACCTCACCTATGTCATGTGTTACATCAGTGTAACACAGTCACTCGCGCACACACACACACACACACACACACACACACATTTTGTAACTCAACACATTTAGTTTGTACAGTACTTACAATGGACAATATCACAGCATGTTGTGTTTATGTATGTTGTATGTATGAGTTAAGTATACAAGTATTTTCCTTTTCCTGAGCAAAGCACTCTTTATTCAAGCCTGACTGATATCCTTACTACTTCCCAGGTGCCTGGGGCAGGTGATCTTTTAGTTTTTACTTTTGCATTTTAGTAGTGATCGTTAAAATCCTGATGCTTAACTAGAGTAAACAAGTTTGATGGTTTCTTTGTTTTGCAGATGCTTTATGTTACATAAATAAATTAATACATTAATTTCTGACCTCTTGGCTCACATGGGTTTTGTTCATGAGTTAGGCACCAGATATTCCACCAGATACATCAGAATACAGGAAATCAAATCTAGCTAATTCAAAATTTCCCGGGGGAGGGACCCCCCCCCCCCCCCCCCATTTAGTCACAGCATGGCCACCCCTTGTATATCCTTGGCCCCCTTTTGGCCACCCCATGTAAAAAATCCTGGCTACGCCACTGACGCTACCCACACTACAGTACACTTCTCACACTACAGTACACAACACTACTCACACTACACAACACTACTCACACTACACTACTCACACTACACAACACTACCTACATTACACAACACTACACTACCCACACTACACTACTCACATTACACTACTCACACTACACAACACTACTCACACTACACAACACTACACTACACTACCCACACTACACTACCCACACTACACTACTCACACTACACAACACTACACTACACTACCCACACTACACTACCCACACTACACTACTCACATTACACTACCCACACTACACAACACTACTCACACTACACAACACTACACTACACTACCCACACTACACTACCCACACTACACTACTCACACTACACAACACTACACTACACTACCCACACTACACTACCCACACTACACTACTCACATTACACTACCCACACTACACAACACTACTCACACTACACAACACTACACTACACTACTCACACTACACAACACTACACTACTCACACTACACAACACTACACTACTCACACTACACAACACAACACTACTCACACTACACAACACTACACTACACTACCCACACTACACTACCCACACTACACTACTCACATTACACTACCCACACTACACAACACTACTCACACTACACAACACTACACTACACTACTCACACTACACAACACTACACTACTCACACTACACTACACTACCTACATTACACAACACTACACTACACTACTCACACTACACAACACTACACTACACTATTCACACTACACAACACTACACTACACTACTCACACTACACAACACTACCTACATTACACAACACTACACTACACTACCCACACTACACTACTCACACTACACTACACAACACTACTCACACTACACAACACTACCTACATTACACAACACTACACTACACTACCCACACTACACTACTCACACTACACTACTCACACTACACTACCCACACTACACAACACTACTCACACTACACAACACTACCTACACTACACAACACTACCCACACTACACTACTCACACTACACTACACTACACTACACTACTCACACTACACTACCCACACTACACAACACTACTCACACTACACAACACTACACTACACTACCCACACTACACAACACTACCTACACTACACAACACTACCCACACTACACTACTCACACTACACTACACTACCCACACTACACAACACTACTCACACTACACAACACTACACTACACTACCTACACTACACAACACTACCTACACTACACAACACTACCTACACTACACAACACTACCCACACTACACTACTCACACTACACTACACTACCCACACTACACAACACTACTCACACTACACAAAACTACTCACACTACACAACACTACACAACACTACCTACACTACACAACACTACCCACACTACACAACACTACCCACACTACACTACACTACTCACACTACACTACTCACACTACACTACACAACACTACTCACACTACACAGAACTACTCACACTACACTACACTACTCACATTACACTACACTACCCACACTACACTACACTACTCACACTACACCACTCACACTACACAAAACTACTCACACTACACTACACAACACTACCTACACTACACAACACTACTCACACTACACTACTCACACTACACTACACAACACTACCTACACTACACAACACTACCCACACTACACAACACTACCCACAGTACACTACACTACTCACATTACACTACACTACTCACACTACACTATACTACTCACACTACACAACACTACCTACACTACACTACACTACTCACACTACACTACCCACACTACACAACACTACTCACACTACACAACACTACCCACACTACACTACTCACACTACACTACACAACACTACCTACACTACACAACACTACCCACACTACACAACACTACCCACACTACACTACACTACTCACACTACACAACACTACCCACACTACACTACTCACACTACACTACACTACCCACACTACACTACTCACACTACACTACACTACTCACACTACACAACACTACCTACACTACACAACACTACGCACACTACACTATACTACACTACTCACACTACACTACACTACCCACACTACTCACACTACACTATACTACTCACACTACACAACTCTTCCTACACTACACAACACTACTCACACTACACAACACTACCCACACTACACTACTCATATTAAGTCAAGTCAAGTTTATTTGTATCGCGCTTTTAACAATAAACATTGTCGCAGAGTAGCTTTACAGAATTTGAACGACTTAAAACACGAGCTAATTTTATCCCTAATCTATCCCCAATGATGAAGCCTGTGGCAACGGTGGCAAGTAAAAACTCCCTCAGATGACATGAGGAAGAAACCTCGAGAGGAACCAGACCCAAAAGGGAACCCATCCTCATTTGGGCAACAGCAGACAGCATGACTATAACATTAACAGTTTTAACATGAAGTCAGTTTCGTTGATGTTATAAACTCTTCATTGATGGAAACTTGAGTGCAAAACTGTTCATGACAACTGCAGTCCTAAAGTTAGCAAGTCAACTGTAGTCCTCAGCCATAAAAGCATTACTGTAAGAGTCCAGAGCGTCTTCCAGGTGTGACTTTCAACTGTCCTCATGGGGCCGTCCTCCACAGGAGTGATGTGATGAGACCCCAGCCAGACACAGGGCACTAGGATGGATCAAGCAGGTCCAAGGAGCAGAAGAGGTTCAGCATCTCAATCCCAGGACCGACATGTAACTCAGAGGGACAGATGGGGGGGGGGAAGAAAACACAGGTTGTTAGGTATGCCCAATGTCACCTGAATAAGTAGGAACAGTATACATATTGCACTGAATACAAGCAGGGACTCCGGCAACTAACTATGACAGCATAACTAAAAGGGAGAGCCAGAAGGTAACACAGGCATGAGGGGCCCCGGGACATAAAGCAGCAGCCACTACACCGTCAACAAACTCGAGTGAGCAAGCGAGTGGGGACTGACAGCATCCATACATCCCAGTTTACCAAAACACTCTGTCTGAGGATCCTCCAGATCTACGCCTTTACCTCATAAACACCATTAACACAAGGCTTGACTAAACAGATCTGTTTTCAGCCGAGACTTAAATGCTGAGACTGTGTCTGATTCCCGAACACTACTTGGAAGGCTGTTCCATAACTGTGGGGCTTTATAAGAAAAGGCTCCGCCCCCTGATGTAGCCTTCACTATACGAGGTACCAGCAGATAGCCTGCACCTTTTGATCTAAGTAGGTGTGGCGGGTCATAGAGGAGCAGAAGTTCACTCGGGTACTGTGGTGCGAGACACATTCATTCTAATTCATTCATTCCATTCATTCTAATTTCACAAGGGACAGATGGTAGAAGGTCAAGTCGGCCTCAGGTGCCTGAGTCTGTAGAACAGCTATGCCTAAGCTGTCTCTAGACAAAGAACAATGAGAAAACATTGAGGTGATTTAGAAACATATGGGCAAGGCCGCCCGTATGCTTTGGCCGCCCGCTTAGCAACTTGGTCTGCTAAGTAGTTCCCAGTGGCCTCAGTCAAGTCACCAGAGTCATGACCTTTGGTTTTGGTGATGAACAATTTCTTTTTTTTTAAAAATACTTTATTTATAGTTTTTCAATTTACAAAACAGAAAATGACAGAGATACAATGAAGAACAACCCCATCCCACCCGCCAAGGCTTGAGGAAAAACAGAACAAACAAAAACAACAACAGAGAAAATACATGCAAAGGCAGGTACATAAAATATTGTCACAAACTATCCATAGACATTGCTTAACATTACTCAGATGGGAACACCATGTAACATACTACAATGGATCCAATTGGCAGAACATCAGTAAGTGGAAGGGAAATTACATCATGTGAGGGATACATTTTCGACAAATTCTATAAAGGGGGCCCAAGTTTTAATGTATCTGTCCCGTAAGGATGGACAATTTCTTAAGCAGGGAACATGCTTCCAGAAGATCTATAATAACAAGAGAGGCGTGTGATATAGGTTTACCATCAGTGGCATTAAAGCCACGTGAGTGCCACATTTTCCCAAAATCATGAGGTACCCCAAAGGCATAATGGGAATCAATAGAACAAACAGAATATCCACAGAGGTAAACTAAATCATTAGGTTTTAAACAAGAGCCATCAACAAACACTTCCACACCATGCTCAAAGGGAGTCTGAGACGTATCACACATCAGCGACGAGGTGGCGGTAATTTCATCTATACAGTCGTGTTCCAACCCTGCTGGATCTGGGCCGGACCTGCAGGAACACAACAGGCAGTGTAACAAAAGAGCTGGGGTATTATCTGACATGACAGGTTTGATGGACAAGTTCTAAATGGCACACAGGATAAACTCATAAGCAGAATGTCGCTGAGCGGTCATATATTGTGTCTGAATATTGTTTAAAATTGAGTGTACCTGATATGATGTACGTAAAATCAGAGGGTGAGACAGTACCAGTTTTTCAGCATCAGTTACCATGAGAGCAAAGAACCAACAGCACACAAACACACATGGGGATATCTTGGACCACTGGCTCCAAGGTCTTTGATAGATAAGCTACAGGACGATACAGTAATCTCCGCCATGCTCTTGGGCCACGATCCCTGCTGCAGTCACTCCATCCTCCGAGACATACAGGTGGAATGACAGATTGTAGTCAGGCAGGCCCAGTGCTGGAGCTGAGGTGAGAGATTGTTTCAGATAACAGAATGAGTGCATCATTTCAGAGGAGCATACAGTGTCATTGAGCTGCTCTTTGAGGCAGGACATTATCAGGATCTTGTCATGATGAGATCAGTCTGGAATGTACTGATGACAATAGACAATGAGTCTGAGAAAAGACAACATGGCAATTTTATTCAAGGGAGGAGCCACCTCGAGTATCACAGAGAGTCCATCAGATCAGAGACTACGCTCACCTTGAGAGATGTCAAAGCCGAGGTATTGCACCGAAGGCTGACAAAACTGCAGCTTGGACCATGAGGCTTTAATTCCACGCTGAACCATGTGCACAACAAAAGCCAGAGAGCCTCGTTCACACGTGGGCTCACCTTCAGCTGAGTGTACAATGTTATCTGCATATAACGTGAGTCCCAAACAACAACAGAGAAGACTGTGGTGGAGTCAATGAACCCTTGAGGTAGATTGTTGCTGCACCGTGGCAGCACGGTGGTGTAGTGGTGATCGCTGTCGCCTCACAGCAAGAAGGTTCTGGGTTTGAGCCCAGCGGCCGGCGAGGGCCTTTCTGTGTGGAGTTTGCATGTTCTCCCCGTGTCTGCGTGGGTTTCCTCCAGGTGCTCCGGTTTCCCCCGCAGTCCAAACACATGCAGTAGATTAACATGGGGCATCCTTGGGCTGAAGTGCCCTTGAGCAAGGCTCCTAACCTCCAACTGCTCCCCGGGTGCTAGAGCATAGCTGGTCACTGCTCTGGGTATGTGTGTGCTCATTGCTCGTGTGTGTGTGTGTGTGTGTGTGTTCACTGCTTCAGATGGGTTAAATGCAGAGAGGAATTTCACTCTGCTTAAGTGTTATAAACAAATACAAATAAGATTGTTCTTTTTAAAAGTAAAGGCAAATATGGGTTGAGTCTCAACACTTACAGGGACACTGAAAACTGCCCTGCAAAGATCAGCGACAGTGAAATGAGGATGTTGACTAGAAACAGATAATAAAATGGAAGCTACAGCCGATTCTGGGCGTCTGACAGGAATAACCAGTGGATGAATGCGTACACAGGAGCAGATGTTTTCAGGCTGGTGGTGTATGGGGTACCTGTATATGTCCGACCTCATTGGGGTCAAAATATTACAGAATATCTGTGTAAAAAGTGTGTGTGTGTGTGTGTGTGTGTGTGTGTGTGTGTGTGTGCGCGTGTGTTTGTGTCCCCTTCTTCAAACAGACATGAGGTCAGAGGTTGGAGTGATCATAGAGCAAACAAACAAAGTACTCATTCAGTCACCAACAAGCACGCATGCACACTCACGCGCGTGCGCACACAGATTTGTTCCATATTAGGTGAATCTTGATCCTGTTATCTCTAAAACTTGCTTTAGCAAGTGACTGCAACAAGAAAGTGTGTGTGTGTGTGTGTGTGTGTGTGTGTGTGTGTACGTACGTGTGTGTGTGTGTGTGTGTGTGTGTGTGTGTGTGTGTGTGTGTTTATGTACGTACGCGTGTGTGTGTGTGTGTGTGTGTGTGTGTGTGTGTGTGTGTGTGTGAACCCCAATGCTGCTTCAACTCTTCATCTCATTACCTGGAACCCACTTCACCTCCACACACACTTTAATTTACTGCCTTTTTCTTTTGCTCTGTGCTGTGAGCCACAGCGATAAGAGAACAGTTGATGTGTATTAGCTGCTATTGCTAGCTGCTGTGATGTCATGTCCACCATATTGGAAAGGTCAGATTCGATCATGAACCACTGCGTGCCTGTGGAGTGATGTGGCTCTTACGATAATGTCACAACTGATTTTTTTTTATACCGTTTATCATTGGATTGGTAATACATTTTTTCATATCACAGGTGATGCAGATGTGAACTCAGCTGTACTGTCAGTATTTTTGTGGCTAATTTCTGTCAGTAAAGCCATGGTAGTTAACATCATTTCTTAAAAATTAAAATTAGAAATCAAATAATTTACGTGTGGGCGGCACGGTGGTGTAGTGGTTATCACTGTCGCCTCACAGCAAGAAGGTCCTGGGTTCGATCCCAGCGGCCAGCGAGGGCCTTTCTGTGCGGAGTTTGCATGTTCTCCCCGTGTCCGCGTGGGTTTCCTCTGGGTGCTCCGGTTTCCCCCACAGTCCAAAGACATGCAGGTTAGGTTAACTGGTGACTCTAAATTGACTGTAGGTGTGAATGTGAGTGTGAATGGTTGTCTATGTGTTAGCCCTGCGATGACCTGGCGACTTGTCCAGGGTGAACCCCGCCTTTCGCCCATAGTCAGCTGGGATAGGCTCCAGATTGCCTGTGACCCTGTAGAACAGGATAAGCGGCTACAGATAATGGATGGATGGATGGATGGATAATTTACGTGTGGGACTGGATTCTAACTAGACCAAAATGTCAGCGTAGTGGCCCCAGTCATAACAGCTGGGGGGAAAGGTCATGGGTTCCATGCTCAGAGATCCATTCTAGTGCATTTCCTGGCACTTGCAGGCCTCCCTGAAACTCACTCTGTTTTGGTAATTTTTTTTTTTAACCAAAAGCTGTTGTGATTGTTTTTGATTGAAGAGTCGTTATAATTAATATTCAACTATATTAGTGACATATTTATGGAATAATAATAAAACAACCAGCTGATGTTCACCAAGTGTCAGCTTTATTTTCACCTTCAGCCGTTCAATTACAGGACATGACGATCCAGATCTAACTCAGGGACCGGTGTGTATTACTGCATGGGGCGTAAGCGTCTCTTAACATGGATGGCACTTTACCACAAACACAGCATGAGGAAGGAGGGAAAGTGGACAAGTACGATCAGTGACAATCTCCACATGGAACGACTTGGGCAGCTGTGCACTGGGCGCTGATGTGGATGGGGAGTGGAGTGTGTCCGAGTGTAGAACATTCACATGGTGGTGCGCCGTCACCCCACGTGGAGATAACAAGAGAAAATTAAACAAAAGGCCACAGTTTCAAGATTGACGAGTCTTTTTATTCATGTAGCGGCAACTTTTACAGACGTATTGGTGATATGGTGGACGTAGTGGGCGTAGCAGTTTAACGTTATGTCCTGGGCATGACATTAAATTGCATCCAGTGACAAGGCTCCAATCAGGGATGGATGGGGCTATGGGGAGCGTGGAGTCACCCCTTAATTGTCACCACTCCCAGGTCCACTCTGACCCGGAGTGGTAGCACCTGTTAGGGTGCCAACTATGGCTTAAATAGCACCTGCTGCCTTGCAGGCTTCCATCTTTTTAGACAAAGGCTAAGGCGGTACAGCCTGACAGAAAAACTGGAGTGGAGCCCTGTTAGACAATCAGCCTGTAGATCCTGCTGGCTTTTTGGCAGCTCCTGCAGCAAAATCGGTGCCAGACGTCATGCGTGCACTCCTTTGGACTACATTGAGGATGCTGAGTGGGGGAGTCTGGAGTATGGGCTACCCAGTCTCTCCTTAACCTTGCCTGCATCAGAAAGAATCTTCATCCTTGGTGACTTCAGTGCACGCATAGGGGCTGACTATGAAACCTGGAGCCCTACCATAGGCAAATTTGGTGTCGGTGCCATCAATGACAACGGTCAGAGATTGCTTGAGATGTGCACATATCACCAGCTTTGTGTGACAAACACCTTCTTCTGCAACAAACAACGCCGATGTGTGTCCTGGCGCCACCCTCGATCAGGGCATTGGCATCAGCTTGACCTGATAATTACCAGGAAGACCCAGCTGAACACTGTGCACAACAGCCACTCATACCACAGCGCAGACTGCAACACAGACCATAGCTTAGTGTGCTCCATCCTCTGTTTACGCCCAAAGCCATTACACAACACAAGGCAGAAGATGACCCCCAAAATCAATGCAGCAAGAGCAAAGAACCAGCAGCTCTGTGAGGAATTCAAGATCTCCTTGGAATCTGCCCTGCTAAACTGCCCCTCCAATGATAGCTCAAAGATGTGGGAGTTCATCCGAAATGCTACTTACAAAACTGCAATGGAATGCTTTGGCAAGAAGAAAAGCAAACAAGAGGATTGGTTTGAAGACAGTGTGGCAGCGGGGGTGTGGTCAAGCATCGGTCTGTGACCGGAGGGCGGAGTCAGGGAAGGTAAGTGGCAGAATCACTACACCTGTCGTTAATTAATGTGTTTGTGTGTCTTCCCAGTGACCGCGCCCTATTTAAGGAGAGAGAGCGAGAGCAGAGAGAGCTGTCTCCCCAACCAGATGACTTATGTGTGTGTATGCGTGTGGCTGGGAGAGTGTGCTTTTTGCTACTGAAAAGTGCAAATAAAAAGAGTTTTGTGAACTCAGTTCTGGCCTGCCGTCCTTCTGTGCTCCACCCACCTATACGAACTGTTACAGTGGTGCCGAAACCCGGGAATGAGCACAGAAGGACGGCAGGCCAGAACTGAGTTCACAAAACTCTTTTTATTTGCACTTTTCAGTAGCAAAAAGCACACTCTCCCAGCCACACGCATACACACACATAAGTCATCTGGTTGGGGAGACAGCTCTCTCTGCTCTCTCTCTCCTTAAATAGGGCGCGGTCACTGGGAAGACACACAAACACATTAATTAATGACAGGTGTAGTGATTCTGCCACTTACCTTCCCTGACTCCGCCCTCCGGTCACAGACCAATGCTTGACCACGCCCCCGCTGCCACAGAGAGCTATGAAGTCCTTGCTCCATTTCTGGAAGCCAAATGCAAAGCCTTTCTGCAGCACAAAGCACATCCATCACCCTCCTCCCCTGACACCTTCAAAGTGGCTAGAAACAGTGCTCAACACATTGCCAGAAAGAGTGCCAATGAATATTGGTCATCCCTTGCAGAGAAGATCCAAAAATCCTCAGACACAGGCAACCTAAAAGGGCTGTTCAAGAGTATCAAGACAGCATTCAGCCCAACTGCCAACAAGACTGCTCCACTGAAGTCTCTCACTGGTGAGCTCATCACAGACAAGACCAAGCAGCTTGAGCAATGGGTTCAGCACTACAAAGCACTATACAGCACCGAGAATCAGGTGACAAGAGAAGCCATAGAATCTCTGGAATCCTTCCCAACTATGTCTGAGCTTGACCAAGTTCCAACAGACAGGGAGCTGCTCAGAGCCATTGACTCTGTCTCCATGGGTAAGGCCCCAGGCAGTGATGGCATATCACCTGAAGTCATCAGAGCTGGAAAAAAATCATCACTGATCAAACACCTCCACCAACTGCTAATCCAGTGCTGGCAGGAAGCTCGTGTCCCACAAGACTTACGCGACGCCAAAATAATCTGTACAAAAACAAAGGCAAGCGTTCCGACTGCAACAATTACAGAGGCATATCCCTGTTGTCAATCGTTGGGAAAGTGTTTGCAAGAGTAGCCCTGAAACGCCTCCAAATCCTAGCAGACAGAGTGTACCCCGAGTCACCGTATGGATTCAGAGCACATTGTTCCACTGTCGACATGATCTTTTCCCTCAGATAGTTACAAGAAAAGAGCCAAGAGCAGAACATGCCACTCTACCTCGCGTTCATTGACCTGACCAAGGCCTTTGATCTTGTAAGCCGTGAAGGGTTATTTGTGCTCCTTGAAAGAATTGGCTGTCCCCCAACCCTACTGAGGATCATCAAGTCATTCCACAATGACATGAAGGCAAGGATCTTCTATGACGGATCCCTTTCTGATCCCTTTCCTATCAAAAGCGGAGTAAAGCAAGGTTGTGTTCTTGCACCAACCCTCTTGTGTCTACATCCACACCAGATCCGATGGCAGCCTTTTCAATATTGTGTGGTTGAGAGCCAAAACTGAAGTATGGCGAGTGTTGATCAGAGAGCTTCTATTTGCCGATGATGCCACCCTCGTAGCACAATCTGAGGAAGGTTTGCAAAGGCTGATGGACCTTTTCTCCAAAGCATGCAAAGAATTTGGCCTTACCATCAGTCTGAAGAAGACCCAAGTATTGGTGCAGAACCTAAGATGCAACGCAGAGCTGAGTATCACCATAGACAGCACTGTCCTTGATGTGGTCAGCAAATTTACTTACCTGGGCTCTATCATCTCTGTTAACCTGTCCCTCGACCGAGAAATAGCCAAACGCATTGGAAAGGCTTCAACAACACTGGCCCGCCTCTCAAAACGAGTCTGGGAGAATCGCCTGCTCACAACCAGCACAAAAGTGAAGGTATCAATGGCTGTGTTCTCAGTATCCTCCTATACAGATCTGAGGAGCTGGCCTATGTATGCAGAGCAAGAAAACAGGTTCAACTCGTTCCACATGTGGTGCTTGCGGCGAATTCTCAGAGTGACATGGAGGGATAAGATGCCCAACCAAGAGGTTCTGGAGAGAACAAAGAGCAAGACACTCCATTCCATCCTTGCACATCGTCGCCTCCATTGGTTAGGACATGTTCACCATATGGAAGATGGAAGGATACCCAAAGATCTCTTGTATGGCAAGCTGTTGACTGGTGCTAGGGGCAAAGGCAGACCCCTACTAAGGTTCAAAGACATCTGCAAGTGCGACTTGAAAGAGTTTCAAATCCCATCTACATCTTGGGAAGTAGTCGCAGAAGATCAGGGCAAATGGAGAAAGGCTTTAAGTCTGGGAGCCAAGGTTTGCGAACAGCATCGTCTTGAGCGTTGGCAACATAGAAGAGATTCTCGCAGGTCAAGAACAAGTTCTTCTGCCTAGTGTGGTTGATTTTTTTATACACTGCACACAACATTTTAATATTTTAACTTTTCGGTTGTGCTATGCTATTGTCTGTCAAGACCAGTGCTGGGCACATTACTTTGAAAAAGTAATTAGTTACAAGTACTAGTTACTTCTCCAAAAAAGTAATTGCGTTAGTAACTGCGTTACTTCACTAGAAAAGTAACTAGTTACCAGGAAAAGTATTTATTGCGTTACTTTTTTTTTGATTACAGATAAACGAGGATAACTGTTCTTTTCTAGTGAAGTAACGCAGTTACTAACGCATTTACAGAACTTTGTTTCCAGGGCACAGTTTGCATTGGACATAAACATTATTGCCTTTGACTTCAACCAGCGTGAAATTATGCCGGTGTTTCCAGTTTGAAAATGCGACTTTGCGGCTTGGTGCTGCCATTGTCTCTTCCCCATCTCTGTGTGCGCGTGTGTGTGCGTAGCGGGAAAACACAATCGACTCCACCCACCTAGAACATCTTAGCAAATCACGATTTGTTCTCTTGCATTCAAAGGGTGAATGGGAGAATGTAAAAGCCATATTGGTACATAATTATTATTATATATTGCGGTACCGTGTTGCCAATGCTCATGTTGTCAAGGCGCCCATATCAAATTGTAACGCATCACGTTACTTCCCGAGTAACGGTAACGGCGATACAAATATGGATTAAGTAACTAAGTAATTATTCCGTTACCCAAAATGTGGCTCCGTTAGTAACGCCGTTATACTCTAACGCCGTTATTCCCAGCACTGGTCAAGACATACGGTGGCCATCATCAGCGGGAAGAAAACACTGCGTATTGGCCCGATATGCTGAAAAGGCCTCGTTAGAACCCTGATGATACATAGAAATGTGTGATGGAGCATGTTTAGATGTCAGATATATATGGGATGATGTACAGCGAGCTGGTCCTTATTGTGCAGCCCCTGACAGGGTGATAATCAGAGGGGAAGCAGAGGCATGGCCGTAGCCAGCTATGAGGCCACCGAGGTCCGGACCTCGGTCATTTTTAAGAGCTGAAAATACATTTGTACGCTAAATATTCAACTGGATAAAAAAAAAAGAATAACATTAAAATGTCGCTGTAAAAAGTGCATTGTTAATTATGTTAAATGTTGATTCTGTCTTCTGTGTCTGTTTCGTGCGCGCGGCTCTGAGACCAAGAACACAAAAACGAATGAGCGCGTGACTCGGGGGAGGAACACAGTGCAGTAGACACGGGTTTTTCATGGTAACCATCAGCGCACTTTCATGAAGCTGTTAAATTTACATTTTCAAAGCAGCGCAGTTTTGTCCTCATTGCTTGGGCCAGATCAAACCATTAAAGAAGCTTAAATTATTTTTACTCTTGCCACATACATGATTTTTTTTTTTCAAAACTGATGATATTCAGTTCAAACACCATTAAAAGTAATTTCAGGAATAGATCTCTTGTGTAACCCTAACCCGCTTAGCATGCACATCACAGACCTCGGTGATTTTAAAATGCTGGCTATGGCCCTGAGCAGAGGGGTCCTCACTCACCCTGAAGGAGCTTATTTCACTGAACATTATCTGGTATTATGCTTCTAAAGGCTGTTAACGCCAGGGTGGTTGTGAGGTTTTACCCTCTCAGCTTATAAAATGCTCCAGTGGCACAGCGCAAAATATAGACTCTGACAACCAAGTCCAGCTCCTGGCCTTCACGTGGCTGAACTGTTTTGAACTAACAGCAGAAGGGGTGAAAGGCGGGTCACTGGCGCCTTAAAACCAGTTTGCCGGCGTTTTATGTCAACTCATTGTTGCATGATCCTGGTGTTTGTCAAGAATTAGAATCCAGTCCCTAGGTGCTGTGAGTTCTAGGTTGGTGTTAGGAAGGGCATTCAACTGTAAAACTGCTTCATTATAAAGTCATGGTAGTTCGTATTAGTGGTAATAAAGACGGGACTCCTAGCGATAGGAGCGTCGTTAACGGTAGGGTTGGTGTTAGACGTGGGCACTGCCAGATCGTCAGCCTGTTACCACGTCAAATGATTTGGGTTGCATCCTTGAATATTGGCACAATGAGAGGAAGATGTAGTGAGGTTGTAGAAACCATCTCTAGAAGGAAATTGACCTTTGCTGCCTACAAGAGACCAGGTGGAGAGGTAGTTCAGCACGTATGATCACTGGTAAAGACACCAAGTATAAGTTCTTTTGGATTGGTAACGATAAAGGCACTGGTGGTGTTGGCATTCTCCTAGCAGAAAAGTGGACGGAGCGTGTCTTGGAAGTTAAGCAGGTCTCTGATAGACTTTGCCTACTCAAGATCATTGTTGGTATGAACCCCTGTTATTTGCAGTGCGAGAGGTCCCACAAGCCTTCACGGGGTTCTCCCCGTTCGAATTATTATATGGGCATAAGCCACGTGGCATCCTAGATGTACTGCAGGAAAATTGGGAGGAGGGACCTTCCCCCAGCAAAAATGAAATTCAATACGTTATTGACCTGCGCGCAAAACTCCACACACTCACACACCTAACCCAGGAGAATTTGCGGCAGGCCCAAGAACGTCAAACCCTCCTGTACGACAGGGGTACTTGCCTTAGGGAGTTCGCACTGGGAGATAAAGTACTCGTACTGTTGCCCACATCGAGCTCCAAATTGATCGCCAAGTGGCAAGGACCCTTTGAGGTCACACGGTGAGTCGGGGACGTCGACTATGAGGTGAGGCGAATGGACAGGGGTGGGGCGGTACAGATTTACCACCTCAATCTGCTCAAACTCTGGAACAAGGAGGTCCCCATGGCGTTGGTGTCAGTGGTTCCGGAGAAGGCGGAGCTGGGGCCGGAGGTTCAAAAGGGAACATTGACATTGCATACCTCTCCAGTCCCCTGTGGAGACCACCTCTCCTCGACCCAACTCATGGAGGTTGCCCAGTTGCAGACCGAATTTTCGGACGTGTTCTCGCCCCTGCCCAGCCGCACCCACCTCACAGAACACCACATCGAGACGCCCCCAGGGGTGGTAGTGCACAGCCGCCCTTACAGGCTACGGGTCAGTCCGGTTCTGTGTGGATTATAGAAAAGTCAATGCAGTGTCTAAATTCGATGCGTACCCAATGCCTCGTATTGACAAGTTGCTGGATCGACTAGGCACGGCTTGCTTTTACTTGACACTGGATTTAACAAAGGGTTATTGGCAGATCCCCTTGACTCCACTATCCCTAGAAAAAAATGGCCTTTTCCACACCGTTTGGCTTACACCAATTTGTTACACTTCCTTTTGGGCTGTTTGGGGCGCCCGCTACGTTCCAGCGGCTTATGGACAGGGTCCTCCGCCCCCACACCACCTATGCAGCTGCGTACTTAGATGATATCATAATCTATAGTAATGACTGGCCACAGCATTTAGAACACCTAAGGGCCGTCCTTAGGTCGCTGAGGCGAGCGGGTCTCATGGCCAACTCGAAGAAGTGTGCGATTGGGTGGGTGGAAGTACGGTATCTGGGCTTCCACTTGGGCAATGGGCAGGTGCATCCCCAAATTAACAAGACAGCAGCGATTGCGGCCTGCCCAAGGCCCAAGACCAAAAAGGGGGTGAGACAGTTTCTGGGGCTGGCTGGCTACTATTGGAGGTTTATACCTAATTTTTTCGGATGGCACCAGCCCGCTGACTGATCTCACTAAAAGGAGGGCACCAGATCCGGTCCAGTGGACAGAGCAATGCCAGCAGGCTTTTTCTGAGGTGAAGGCTGCACTGTGTGGGGGGCCACTGTTACACTCCCCTGACTTTTGTCTCCCCTTTATGTTGCAGACAGACACATCAGACAGAGGGCTGGGGGCTGTTTTGTCCCAGGAGGTGGAGGGGGAGGATCGTCCAGTGCTGTATATCAGCAGAAAGCTGTCGGTGCGTGAGGGGCGCTACAGTACCATCGAGAAGGAGTGCCTAGCCATCAAGTGGGCGGCCCTCGCCCTCTGCTACTACCTGCTGGGATGCCCTTTCACCCTCTGTTCGGACCACGCGCCCCTCCAGTGGCTCCACCGCATGAAGGATGCCAACGCATGGATCACCCATTGGAATCTGGCACTCCAACCCTTTAACTTCAAGGTGATCCACAGGCCGGGGGCGCAGATGGTCGTGGCGGACTTCCTCTCCCATCAAGGGGGAGGGTGGAGTCGGCTGCAGGCTGGACGGCTGCCCGGCCTGAGTCGGGCAGTGGGGGTATGTGGCAGCGGGGGCGTGGTCAAGTGTCAGTTTGTGACCGGAGGTCGGAGTCAGGGAAGGTAAGTGCCAGAATCACTGCGCCTGATGTCAGTCAACGTGTGTTTGTGTGTCTTCCCCAGTGACCGCGCCCTATATAAGGAGAGAGAGAGCAGAGGCAGGGAGCTCTCTCCCCAACCAGATGCCGTGTGTGTGTGTGTGTGTGTGTGTGTGTGTGTGTGTGTGTGTGTGTGTGTCGGGCTGGGAGAGTGGAAACTAAACACTGAAAAGCTAAAATGAAAGAGTTTTGTGGAACTCAGTTCTGGCCTGCCGTCCTTCTGTGCTCCACCCACCCGTCAGAATTGCCACAAGGAGATAAAGAAAACCTGACATTCCATAGCAAAGCCAAACACGGGTGCCATCTTGGAAATGTCACGCCTGTTTCATGTCATTAAGCAGAAATAACAACTCTAAATGCCGTAATTGACCAATCAGAACTGAGTATTCAAATGAGCCATGTAATGAAGCTGATTGAATCAGAGCAGAGCTGCGGTCCTTCACTGGCATGGAGCTGATTCTCTTTCCAATGTGGCTGACATGCAGCAGCAGCTAATCACACTTTTAACCCTCTGGGGTCTGAGGGTATTTTCTGGCACTCGAATGATTTTGGTATGCTCTGATTTTGTTGTCAATTTCAACAAGTTCAAGCAGTATTTTCAGTCATATGGCTTTTTTTTTTTGTATTCAACACAAGTTCAGCTACAATAATATCTCTGTAGTTTGTATGTCCTGATTGTACTTAAAAAAAAAATACCAGATAAATGAAGATGTAAAAAGCAGTTTTAGAACTGTGTTGGAATGTGTGAAAAGACATGACCTTACCCATTGTGATGAACCGTTTTGGTCACTTGAGGTGATTCTGTTCAGTCTGAGGAATGGATCAAGCACAAAAACTTAAAGGGCATATTCTGGACCAATTTCGTGTTTTTTTTATATGAAAGTATGTCACTTTACACACTCATCCAGAAGGGTAATTTTGCACAAGGCCATCTGTCTCCAGCAGAAAAAAAATAAAACGCGTGTGGAAAAATCCCAAGGGAGTCTGGAGCCAGATTCGTGACGTTATCTGCGGAAGCGGGAGCAGGCTGCATGAGCTTTGCACGTTTTAAGTGGACAGCCTGTGTAGACCAAGTGCTCCCATTTCTCTCTCATTGTCCGGTCTTTTGGAAAACGATGAGTACTAATCCCATCAAGATTGGTGTTGCTACACCCTCCTACGATACATCTGTTAACCATTTTAATAATTACGCAATAACGCTGAAGAAATTTGCAGAAAGCCACCAGGTCGTTTTCTCATAAACAAACCAGCGCTGACGTAGGATTCAGATGGAGACGTCCCGCAGATGACATCACGAAAATCAATGTTTGCCGGGAAATTCAAATGGCAAGTTTTTTCAGAGGCGGACCAATTTGCCTCACATGGCTTGATTTCAACTGAATTTTTCTGGTATTGCGCAAGGTAAATAAATTGCAGAGAATGCAGAATGTTACAGATATTTGACCAAAGTTATAAAATAGGAGAATTACATTGATCTTCCTCCTGAATGTACCCGTGATATGCACTTTAAATCTGCTCCATTGATTTGGACAATTAACTAGCCATCAAAAAAAAATTGTTTTATTGTTTTGGGATAAAGGGTTGGTAGTGGGAGGGGTATTCAATGAGAAGAGTAAAAAATTCCATTCATTCAGTGAGGAGAGTGAAAACCCCTCCCATTGTCAACTCTTAATCCCATCAGGTCAAGTCCCAGTGGGGAAGGTCATGTTTTTTCACACATTCCAACACAGTTCTAAAACTGCTTTTTACAACACCTTCATTTATCTGGTATTTGACTTTATTTTGGTATTTGACTCGATTCAGTGTGTCTTGAAATTAACTCTTATACTATTTTACTCAGTTCAGAGCCACAACCAACTCTGTTACACAATTACTCTGTAATTTTGCACCCTCTCCAACTCCAGATTTTACTCTCTAAACTCAAAATAGAGCAAAATTAACTATTTTTGAGGAAAATACTTTTAACTCTGGAAAATTTGTTCAGTCATTTTTCCTGTGTCTGCACTACAGTGCACGCACATCAACCGATCTGCTCATCAGAAATAGAAGAAATATTTACACTTGAGCTGATCTTTGGCCAGATTGAGTCGAAGTAAAAAACAAAAAAGGCACTGTTCATCATCAGTGTTGCAGTTCTCAACATTAAAATGAATCACTGTTCTGAATCATGATGTCACTCTCCTGGGCTCACCTAACACTCAGGACTCCACTTCCCACAATCCCCCCTCACACACCAGTCATTACCACGTGCACTCCATCAGCCATCCCGGAGCCACTTCCTAGGAGTGGCTCCCCCGAATTCTAATTACCATCACCTGTACCTTTCTGTTTCCGTTTGTATTTCTACCCCTTTGTTTGTTTTGTTCCTCGCACAGTATTGCCTCCACATTTCGTGAGCCTACTAAGCGTTACTATTCTGATTGTATTCCTGTGTATGACCGTTTTTGCCTTCCGATTTTCTCCCATTTTGCCTAGCCCTTGTGTTTGTTTGCTCGTTTCTCTTGTTTCTCGATCCTCGCCTGTTTTCTGACCACGATTTGTCTAGCCCTTGTTGCTGTTTTGGATCTCTCAGTATTGACCTGGCCTGACTGTTTTACATTGTCTTTTTCCATTGTGCTCATTAAAACCTTGAGTTCATTCAATATCCGTGAGCGTTTGGTTTGTTACAGCCACATTACAGAATACTGTGCCATCATGCAGACGGCGAATTACACGGAGCTACAGGTAGTGCTTAGCAGCCAAGGACAGATGCTTGGACAACATCACCAGCGTCTTGACTCCGTGACTCAGTCCATCCAAAATCTTACGCAGCAGCAAGGTGAGCAGCAAAAACAGTTGATGCAGATTATTGAAAGCATAAAAGAAATCACCACCCAACTCCAACGACTCAGCTTCTCTGGTGTGCCTATGGTTACTAACCAAGCTGCTCCCTCCACAGCTGATACCAGTTTGTTTGTCGTCAGTAAACCGGATAAATTTGATGGCTCACCTAATCAGTGTAAAGGGTTTTTGTTACAATGTTCAATATTTTTTGCGAATTCCCCTCTGAGCTCTTACAAGGCTCATATTTCTTTTATGATTTCTCGCCTTACAGGCAAGGCCTTAGATTGGGCTACCACAGTTTGGCCCATAATCCAGTCCAACACTTATGACAATTTTGTTAAAGAATTTAAAGCAGTTTTCGATCATGCGAACGAGGGCCGATCTCAAGGGGAATTACTCACCCGTTTACATCAGGGTAATCAATTGCTCAGTATCTGACTACGCTTTGGAATTTTGCATTCTTGCGGCTGGGAGTGGTTGGAATGAGCCGGCTTTACTAGTGACATTTTGCAATGGATTGAACTCTGACATACTAGCGGAAATGGTGTGTAAGGACAACGGTATTTCACTAGAGAAGCTGATTTCTTTAGCCATTCATCTAGACCAGGGCTTTTCAAAGTCTGGGGCGCGCCTCCCCTGGGGGGCGCCAGAGTTCTTCAGGGGGGGCGCAACGTGAGGAACCATAAACCAGAATAAGTTACTATTGCGGACATTTAGCGAACTTCAGCACAGGAGAGGTCTTCGTAAATCCCCTACGGTTCCAGCTGCTGCACTGACTCCTCACCGCCCATATCCACCTCTGACCTGGACTCATGAGGATCCAGAATCCCTGGAACCCATGCAGCGTGACTCATTCCATTTGTCTGTGGAGGAGAAGCAACGACGTCTCCATGATAGGCTGTGTCTGTATTGCGGAACTGCGGGTCACATTCTATGTGACTGTCAAATCCGCCGACGCAGTACTTTGGCACTGACCCTGGGAAAGTAATGTGGTGAGTGCACCCACTAAGGGGTTGGTCTCCAAGTCCTTCCTCCTACCTGTGACAGTTAACTGCCCTCAGTCTGTCTTTGTGTTCTCAGCATTAATTGATTCCGGTAGTGAAGGGCACTTTATCCATGCCGAACTGGTGGAGCAACTCCAGATTCCTGTGGAGCCACTGCAAGAGCTGCTGAGATTGACTACTGTCAATGGGGATCCCGTGTGAGAAGGACTTGTTAACCGGGTCACGAAACCCGTTAATATGACTGTCAGTGCTTTACATTCTGAAGAGATTCGGTTTTTTGTATTGAATTCTTGTGAGCATGCTATTATTTTAGGTTTACCCTGGCTTAGAAAACATAACCCTGTCATATCCTGGTCCGATAAAGAAATGCTCTCGTGGTCGAGTTACTGCTATGACCATTGTCTAGCGCTTCCCACAGTTTTGGTATCGTTAACGACTATAGAAAGCCCCAATGCCAATGTTGTAGTTTCCATAACCCCCGAATACAGTGACTTGTTAGAAGTATTTAGTAAGAAAAGTGCTACCAAACTTCCCCCTCACAGAGAATATGACTGTTCCATTGAATTAATAGATGATGCTATCCCACCTAAGTCTAGGATTTATCCATTCACTCAGGCGGAGGAGAGAGCTATGGAGGAGTATATTCAGGAGGCTTTAGAACAGGGTTTCATCCGTCCTTCTACTTCTCCCACAGTTGCAGAGTTCTTTTTCGTCAACAAGAAAGATGGGGGACTTAGGCCATGCATTGACTATCGTGGGTTAAATCAGATCACTAAACCCTATTCTTACTAGGGATGGGAATTGATAAGATTTTTACGATTCTGATTCCATTTTCGATTCTGCTTAACGATTCGGTTCTTTATCAATTCTCTTATCGATTCTCATTTGAAAAAAGAGGAGAACAAACAGGTCGATTAGCATCAACTTTGTTTAGTTTAGGAGTAACACACATGACCTTACAAACCCAACAGTGAATTACTCACATGTTAAACATTATTCTAATAGAAAATAAAATTCTCCTTTTTAAAAGGATATGTGAGATGAGCACTAAAAATAAAACTGTCATAGACAAATACAATCAAGTAACTGTGCATTGTACAACTCGGCAAATACCAACTATGAAGATCATGGTCATCTTCTAAATGTAATGCATGAGAAGGCATTCATTTAATGTTAACTGTTAGTAATAGGTTTTACAAAGAAGCAAATGGCGCTAACATGATGTGTGTTACTTAATTACCTGCCGTAGTGACCGCAGAAGACACGCTAGCGTGGCTGCTGCTGCTGGGTTGAGATTCACCAGTCCGAAGCGTGTCGAAAACGTGACATTCATTTAAAAGTATCGCATGCTGTGTGCGCAAATGTTTTTGCATATTACTCGTGTTCCCTCCCAATGATGTAATATCTACTTTGCAATGGCTGCAGGTCACCTGGTTGTCATCTTTCCTTGAAAAATGCAGCCAAACTTTTGAGCGTTTAAACCGCTTGGTTGCCATGTTTACTGCTTAGTAAGCAGTAAACATGGCAACCAAGCGGTTTAAACGTGCCCGCTGGAATCGATAAGGGAATCGTTAGCAAATCTGGCAAACGATTCCATGGAATTGAAACACTGGGAACTGGTTCTCAACAAGAACCGGTTTTTGATTCCCATTCCTAATTCTTACCCGCTGCCTTTAGTCCCTGTAGTGCTAGAACAACTTCGTGGAGCGTTTATATTTACAAAACTCGACTTAAGAAGTGCATACAATTTAGTCCGTATAAAGGAAGGTGACGAATGGAAAACAGCATTTCTTACCACTAGGGGGCACTATGAGTACTTGGTAACACCCTTCGGGTTGCGTAATGCCCTGTCCATATTTCAAGCATTTGTAAATGATGTCCTCAGGGATATGCTTGGCAAATATGTTATTGCCTACATCGACAACATTCTGATTTACTCCCCTAATCTTGAAAGTCATATTCGTCATGTCCATTCTGTCCTTACGCGTCTGCTTGAGAACCAGCTGTATGTTAAAGGGGAGAAGTGTGAATTTCATCTCCCTTCTACTTGTTTCCTAGGCTACATCATCAGTCCGGAGGGTGTCGTTATGGACGATAAGAAAGTAGAAGCCGTAACGAATTGGCCCGTCCCTACTTCCGTAAAGGAGCTCCAGCGATTTCTTGGGTTTGCTAATTTCTACCGTCGTTTCATTCTCAATTTTAGTAGTCTAGCAGCTCCTCTTACCACCTTATTGAAAGGAAATGCCAAAAAACTCTTGTGGAATCCCTGGGCGCAGGAAGCATTCGAATCCCTCAAGGTAGCCTTCACCTCTGCCCCCATTCTGAAGCATCCTGATCCCACTCAGTCTTTCGTGGTGGAGGTGGACGCCTCTGAGGTAGGCACCAGAGCTGTGCTGTCCCAGCGTGTAGGTGACCCCTGCAAATTACATCCAATAGCCTTTTACTCCCATAAACTGACCCCTGCCGAACGTATACAGTATCGGAGGTAGAGAATTGCTGGCCATGAAACTAGCTTTCAAAGAATGGCGCCATTGGCTAGAGGGAGCTACGCATCCCTTCCTCATGTTAAGGGATCATCAAAACCTTGAATATTTACGGTCAGCTAAACGACTCAATCCCCGTCAGGCTCGGTGGTCTCTATTCTTTTCCCAATTTGATTTTTCCATCCCTTATCGTCCCGGTTTCCGTAATACTAAAGCAGATGCCTTGTCTCATATATATCCCAGTCTCGACTCCTCCCCTGAGGTAGTTAATGTCAGTTGTGGTCGCCCCCATTAGATGGGAAATAGACGAAGAGATCGACCAAGAACTATCTGCCACTCCTACCCCTGAATCTTGCCCTATAGGAAGTAAATATGTACCCACTCAATGCAGGGACAAGTTAATTATATGGGCCCACTCCTCTTTGTCTTCTGGCCATCTGGGAGAGACACGTACACACCAATTATTGTCTGGCAGATATTGGTGGGAAAATATGCTATCAGATATCCATAGGTTTGTCTCCTCATGCACCACCTGTTCAAAATGCAAAACACCCAGAACTCTCCCTGCCGGTAAATTCATGCACTTGCCTGTCCCTTCTCGCCCATGGTCACATTTAGTGGTAGACTTTGTTACTGACTTGCCCCCCTCACAGAACTACACAGTCATTCTGACCATTGTTGATACGTTCTCATGAGGAGTTAGATTTATTTCCTTCGTTAGCCTACCTATCGCCTTTCAGACAGCTAAAACCCTTTTTAACTATGTGTTCCATATATTTGGTATTGCAGAAGATATAGCATCTGATCCAGGGCTTCAATTCACCTCACATGCATGGTCAGCTTTCTTTGAGAGACTGGGAGTTAATGTCAGTCTCACCTCCGGTTACCATCCCCAGTCTAATGGTCAATGTGAAAGGGTAAACCAAGAGCTGGGAAAGTTTTTGAGACTGTACTGTCACGAAAACCAAGCCGACTGGTTCAACTACTTGCCCTGCATAGCTCTGCTATGGGTCTCACAACCTTTCAATGTATGCTGGGTTACCAACCCCCCTTAATGCTATGGTCTGGCACGTCCTCTGACAACCCGGCTGTTGACAGTTGGATGCAACGGCACGAGCAGGTCTGGGAACAGACCCACCAGTGGATCGAGAACATCCTCCGCCAACACAAGAGGCTGGTGGATCATCATAGAGGTGACACACCTACACTGGTGCTTGAAAGTTTGTGAACCCTTTAGAATTTTCTATGTTTCTGCATAAATATGACCTAAAACATCATCAGATTTTCACACAAGTCCTAAAAGTAGATAAAGAGAACCCAGTTAAACAGATGAGACAAAAATATTAAACTTAAACTCGCCTCAGCGACCTAAGGACGGCCCTCAGATGTTCGAGGTGCTGCTGCCAGTCATTACTATAGATGATGATGTCATCTAAATACGCTGCCGCATAAGTGGCATGAGGGCGGAGGACTCTGTCCATCAGCCGCTGAAACGTCGCGGGTGCCCCAAACAGCCCAAACGGAAGGGTGACGAATTGGTGTAAACCAAACGGTGTGGAAAAGGCCGTTTTTTCTCGGGATAGTGGAGTCAAGGGGATCTGCCAATATCCCTTCGTCAAATCCAGTGTCGAATAAAAGCGAGCAGTGCCGAGTTGATCGAGCAACTCATCAATACGAGGCATTGGGTACACGTCGAATTTAGACACCGCGTTGACTTTTCTATAGTCCACACAGAACCGGACCGACCTGTCGGCCATGGGTACCAAGACCACCGGGCTGCTCCAGTCACTGTGGGACTCCTCGACGATGCCCATTTCGAGCATGGTCTGAAGTTTCTCCTGAACCACCTTTTTTTTGTATTCGGGTAGCCTGTAAGGGCGGCTACGCACTACCACCCCCAGGGGCATCTCTATGCGGTGCTCTATGAGGTTAGTGCGACCGGGGAGGGGCGAGAACACATCCGAAAACTCGGTCTGCAACTGGGCGACCTCCGTGAGTTGGGTCGGGGAGAGGTGGTCTCCACAGGGGACCGGAGAGGTACGTGATGCCAATGTCCCTTTTTGAACCTCCGGCCCCAGCTCCACCTTCTCTGGAACCACCGACACCAACGCCATCGGGGACCTCCTCATTCCAGAGTTTAAGCAGATTGAGGTGGTAAATCTGTAGCGCCCCACCCCTGTCCGTTCGCCTCACCTCATAGTCGACGTCCCCGACTTGCCGTGTGACCTCAAAGGGTCCTTGCCACTTGGCGATCAATTTGGAGCTCGACGTGGGCAACAGTACGAGTACCTTATCTCCCGGTGTGAACTCTCTAAGGCGCGTACCCTTGTACAGGCAGGCTTGCCGTTCCTGGGCCTGCCGCAAATTCTCCTGAGTTAGGTGGGTGAGCGTGTGGAGTTTTGCGTGCAGGTCCATAACGTACTGAATTTCGTTCTTACTTTGTGAAGGTCCCTCCTCCCAATTTTCCCGCAGCACGTCCAGGATGCCGCGCGGCTTATGCCCATATAATAATTCGAACGGGGAGAACCCCGTGGAGGCTTGGGGGACCTCTTGCACTGAGAACAGCAAGGGTTCGAGCCACTTATCCCAATTACGTGCGTCCTCACTTACGAATTTCTTAATAATATTTTTGAGGGTGCGGTTGAATCGTTCCACTAAACCGTCCGTTTGTGGGTGATACATGCTGGTGCGGCTCGGCTTAATCCCCAATAACCCATACAGTTCGTGCAGTGTTCGTGACATAAACGTAGTGCCTTGATCAGTCAGAATCTCTTTCGGGATTCCAACTCGGGAGATGACGCGGAAGAGTACCTCTGCAATACTGCGTGCTGAGATATTGCGCAGAGGCACTGCTTCCGGGTATCTCATTGCATAGTCCACCAGAACTAATATAAAGCGGTACCCTCGTGCTGACCGATCTAATGGCCCGACGAGATCCATCCCAATTCTCTCAAACGGGGTCGCGATTAACGGTAGAGGGCGCAAAGGCGCTTTTGGAATGGCCACTGGGTTTACTAACTGGCATTCGCGGCATGCCGTACACCACCTACGGACATCGCCGCGAATCCCCGGCCAATAGAATTGGGCCATTATTCGGGCTAGTGTTTTATCCTGCCCTAAGTGTCCAGCCATGGGATTAAAGTGAGCCGCCTGGAATACCAATTCCCGGCGGCTCTTCAGAATTAAAAGCTGCGTGACTCGCTCTTTAGTTTGAGTGTCCTGCGTCACTCAGTATAATCTATCCTTCATAATCGCGAATTAGGGGAAGGACGGCGTGGCATTCGGCTGGAGCGTTTGACCATCGATTACTCTCACTTGGTCAAACGCATGCCGCAGAGTCTCGTCTCGCGACTGCTCTAATGGGAAATCCGCGAGGGATTCCCCAATAGAGAGAGGAGGAGCCGGTGGCTCCTCACTCTGACACGGAGATGACGTAGACGGCTCTGTGACAGCTGCTCCCGCCAAAGCAACACCGGGACCTCCCCCTGTCAAATGGCAGGACCCACTCTCTACTAGGCGTGTCATTAAACCCCGAAATCCCGGCCAATCAGTCCCCAAAATTAAAGAGTGGGTATAACCCAATAACCCATACAGTTCGCGCAGTGTTCGTGACATAAACGTAGTGCCTTGGTCAGTCAGAATCTCTTTCGGGATTCCAACTCGGGAGATGACGCGGAAGAGTACCTCTGCAATACTGCGTGCTGAGATATTGCGCAGAGGCACTGCTTCCGGGTATCTCGTTGCATAGTCCACCAGAACTAATATAAAGCGGTACCCTCGTGCTGACCGATCTAATGGCCCGACGAGATCCATCCCAATTCTCTCAAACGGGGTCGCAATTAACGGTAGAGGGCGCAAAGGCGCTTTTGGAATGGCCACTGGGTTTACTAACTGGCATTCGCGGCATGCCGTACACCACCTACGGACATCGCCGCGAATCCCCGGCCAATAGAATTGGGCCATTATTCGGGCTAGTGTTTTATCCTGCCCCAAGTGTCCAGCCATGGGATTAAAGTGAGCCGCCTGGAATACCAATTCCCGGCGGCTCTTCAGAATTAAAAGCTGCGTGACTCACTCTTTAGTTTGAGTGTCCTGCGTCACTCAGTATAATCTATCCTTCATAATCGCGAATTAGGGGAAGGACGGCGTGGCATTCGGCTGGAGCGTTTGACCATCGATTACTCTCACTTGGTCAAACGCATGCCGCAGAGTCTCGTCTCGCGACTGCTCTAATGGGAAATCCGCGAGGGATTCCCCAATAGAGAGAGGAGGAGCCGGCGGCTCCTCACTCTGACGCGGAGATGACGTAGACGGCTCTGTGACAGCTGCTCCCGCCAAAGCGACACCGGGACCTCCCCCTGTCAAATGGCAGGACCCACTCTCTACTAGGCGTGTCATTAAACCCCGAAATCCCGGCCAATCAGTCCCCAAAATTAAAGAGTGGGTAAGGCGAGGATTAACCTTTGCCTTCACTATAAATTTTTCCCCTCTGAAAATAATGTGGACTGACACCAAAGGGTAGCTGTGAACATCCCCGTGCACACACAACACCTTCACCCCTTGTGCTCCCCCCAATGCCTCGTTTTGAACCAGGCTTTGGCGAATTGAGATCTGATTACAACCAGAATCCACCAACGCCTGATATGTAGCCCCTTGGATACTCACCGGTATGCGATACGCTCCGGCCCGATCGAGGGCGGCCTCTGGCGCGTCGGGGATCCGAACCACTGCGCCCACTTCCATTGCTGTGCACTGCTGTTGAAGGTGGCCCGGCTCCCCGCAGCGCCAGCAAACCGGCCCAGGCTTTCCCTCTGCACCGGTGATCTGGGGCTCACTCACCTGAGGTGGGGGAGAGACAGACACAGAAGGGAGAAACGGGAGGGCACCGCGGGTGCGGCAGGCTGGCTGGGGTGGTGCCGGCCCCCGCCTCCGCGGTGGGGGAATGGGGCGAGGACGGGACACAGGAGGAGGGGGAGAGAGTGAAGAGGAGAGAAGAGAAGATGCCATCTGCTGTCCTGCCGCCGGGACAGCCGCCAGATGATCCTCCGCCAGCTCAACTGCCTGATCCAGCGACGCCGGGCGGTGGCACTGGACCCACTCTGCGGTTCCAGCTGGTAAGCAGGCGATGAATTATTCCAGTACCACCTGGTCGACGATTCCCTCAGCGTCGCGATTGTTGGCCCTCAACCACCGCCAGCAGGCGTCCCGGAGCTGCTGGCCGAACGCGAACGGCCGGCCGACTTCCTCCAGTCGCAGCGCGCGGAAGCGCTGGCGCTGTTGTTCCGGTGTGCGCCCCAATCGCTGGAGGATGGCCCGGCGGAGGTCCGCGTAGGCCAGCCGGCGGTCGGCGGGGAGCTGTAGCGCGGCCAGCTGTGCCTCTCCCGTTAGTAGGGAGAGGAGGGGCGCCGCGCGCTGCTCCATCGGCCACCCCGAGGCTTCGGCGACCTGTTCAAACAACGTGATGAATGCCTCGGGGTGGTCCTGCGGGCCCATCTTGGTGACAGTGAGGGGAGACGGGCCCGCGGCCAGAGCGCTGGTGGACCCTGCCGATGCGAGGAGATGCCGGAACGCCTCGCGATCTTCCTGCTGGGCCAGCACCAGGGTTTCGAAGCGCCGCTCTTGTTCCCTTCGGAGTGTGACGAGTGCCTGGTGCTGGCTTTGCTGAGCCGTGGCGAGGGCGTGGACCAGATCGGCGAATGGGGAGGATTCCATGGGGCTGCTGGTTTGGGGCTCCACTGTCCCGGGTTTCGGCACCACTGTAGTAATTTCCCTGTGGGTGGGTGGAGCACAGAGGACGGCAGGACAGAGATCAGGTGTAAACAAGGCTTTTATTGCCACACTTTTCAGTCTAACAATATATGTCGGACGCACAGAGACACACACATCAGCGTCTCGTCCAGGGATGAGCTCCTTCCGCTCTCGCTCTCCCTCCTGATATAGGGCGCGGTCACTGGGAAGACACACAAACAAAGGTTAATTGCTCTCAGGCGTAGTGATTCTGCCACTTACCTTCCCTGACTCCGCCCTCCTGTCACAGGCCGGCACTTGACCACGCCCCCGCTGCCACATGCACGAGCAAAGGAGATTTCTGAGGACCTCAGAAAAAGTGTTGTTGATGCTCATCAGGCTGGAAAAGTTTACAAAACCAGCTCTAAAGAATTTGGACTCCACCAATCCACAGTCAGACAGATTGTGTACAAATGGAGGAAATTCAAGACCATTGTTACCCTCCCCAGGAGTGGTTGACCAACAAAGATCACTCCAAGAGCAAGGCGTGTAATAGTTGGCGAGGCCACAAAGGACCCCAGGGTAACTTCTAAGCAACTGAAGGCCTCTCACATTGGCTAATGTTAATGTTCATGAGTCCACCATCAGGAGAACACTGAACAACAATGGTGTGCATGGCAGGGTTGCAAGGAGAAAGCCACTGCTCTCCAAAAAGAACATTGCTGTTCATCTGCAGTTTGCTAAAGATCACGTGGACAAGCCAGAAGGCTATTGGAAAAATGTTTTGTGGACAGATGAGACCAAAATAGAACTTTTTTGTTTAAATGAGAAGTGTTATGTTTGGAGAAAGGAAAACACTGCATTCCAGCATAAGAACCTTATCCCATCTGTGAAACATGGTGGTGGTAGTATCATGGTTTGGGCCTGTTTTGCTGCATCTGGGCCAGGACGGCTTGCCATCATTGATGGAACAATGAATTCTGAATTATACCAGCAAGTTCTAAAGGAAAATGTCAGGACATCTGTCCATGAACTGAATCTCAAGAGAAGGTGGGTCATGCAGCAAGACAACAACCCTAAGCACACAAGTCATTCTACCAAAGAATGGTTAAAGAAGAATGAAGTTAATGTTTTGGAATGGCCAAGTCAAAGTCCTGACCTTAATCCAATTGAAATATTGTGGAAGGACCTGAAGCGAGCAGTTCATGTGAGGAAACTCACAAACATCCCAGAGTTGAAGCTGTTCTATATGGAGGAATAGGCTAAAATTCCTCCAAGCCAGTGTGCAGGACTGATCAACAGTTACCGGAAACGTTTAGTTGCAGTTATTGCTCCACAAGGGGGTCACACTAGATACTGAAATCAAAGGTTCACATACTTTTGCCACTCACAGATGTATAATATTGGATAATTTTTCCTCAATAAATAAATGACCAAGTATAATATTTTTGTCTCATTTGTTTAACTGGGTTCTCTTTATCTACCTTTAGGACTTGTGTGAAAATCTGATAATGTTTTAGGTCATATTTACGCAGAAATATAGAAAATTCTAAAGGGTTCACAAACTTTCAAGCACCACTGTACCTACCTCCCTGGGGACCGAATGTGGCTGTCGACCCGGGACTTCAGGTTTCCTGAGGAAGGTAGAAAATTATTACCCAAATACACAAGTCCGTTTAAAATTCTCCAGTGAATTAATGAAGTTACTTACAAATTAGATCTGCCTGTGCATTACCATGTTTCTAATTCATTTCTTGTATCTCTCTTGAAACCTGTTGTCTCAGGTACGTTGGACGAGGCCATACCCGATGTCGCGCCCCCACCTCCGATGTATGTAGAAGGTACCCCGGTGTATGCTGTCCGCCGGTTGCTGTACTCCAGAAGGAGAGGAGGGACTCTGCAGGACCTTGTGGACTGGGCGAGCTATAGGCCCGAGGAGCGTAGCTGGGTTCCCGTACGAGAGATCCTGGATCTGGGGTTGGTGGAGGAGTTCCATCAGCGTCATCGAGAGAAGCCCGCGCCTTGGCCTAGGGGCCGTCCCAGGCGCCATGGGTCTAGCCTTCCCGGCAGTCTGCGCAGCAGTGGTCCCAGAGGTCGTCCACGGCAACGGTCCTCTATCCAGCACCACGGCAGTTCTGATGGCTTGCTCAGGAGTGTTCCTAGCAGTGTGGGTGGCGGTCGTCGTGGTCGCCCTTGTCCCACGGCCTCCTTGGACTCCTTGGGGGGGGCGTACTGTCATGTTCCCGGGCTCACCTAACACTCAGGACTCCACTTCCCACAATCCCCCTCACACACCAGTCACTACCACGTGCACCCCATCAGCCAATCTGGAGCCACTTCCTAGGAGTGGCTCCCCCGAGTTCTAATTACCATCACCTGTACCTTTATGTTTCCATTTGTATTTCTACTCCTTTGTTTGTTTTGTTCCTCGCATAGTATTGCCTCCACATTTCGTGAGCCTACTGAGCATTACTATTCTGATTGTATTCCTGTGTATGACCCTTTTTGCCTTCTGGTTGTCTCCTGTTTTGCCTAGCCCTTGTGTTTGTCTTGCTTCCCGGTTTCTCGATCCTTGCCTGTTTTCCGACCACGATTTGTCTAGCCCTTGTTACTGTTTTGGATCTCTCGGTATTGACCTGGCCTGGCTGTTGTACGTTGTCTTTTTCCATTGTGCTCATTAAAATCTTGAGTTCATTCAATATCTGCGAGCGCCTGGTTTGTTACAGCCGCGTTACACATTAAATGAATCCTGAATTGATTCACTGTCCTGGAATTGATTCACTGTCCTGAATCATCCGCAGCACATAAAATCCACGTTCCATCTCACAGCAAGCTTTGCCTCCAAATAGCCTGAACTATGTCTGACAGATTTTATCCTGTTTACGGTGGGCGTTCCTGAGCGAAACCAATCGAAACCGAAAGCATGAAAGTGATTATCATTCCATTATCATGGGAACAGTCTTTTATGAATGTGTAAGTGGGCGGTCAGTGCTCCGATTCCAGTGTGACTGAGGAAGGTGACAAGTTTTATGTTTCATCTAATTTAGGTAATTTAAAAACCATAATATTATTTGGCAGTGGGCATAGAGAAAAGTGTAAAGTATAAAGTTTCTGTCAATATGTTTATCAGGCTTGTATGATGAAAAACTCACAAAGATATTTATCTAAATCCATGACCTAGTCATTCTAAACCTGCCGAGCTTCACCAGAGAAGCTCTTGGCCCCAGAGGGTTAACCTCAATACACACTTATCTTTCTGTCTTTATTTGGTGTGTGTGTTTAGGCATGGCTGCATTGGACAGTCGAGCGTCAGGCAGGATGGGTGTACGGGCCGTGATCTACTACACCACCACCACCGTCATTGCCGTCATCATCGGAATCATCATGGTGGTGATCATCCAGCCAGGAAAGGGCGGAGTCAAGCCACAGACACTCTCACACCAGAGTTTAGAGAAGGTGAATGCCGCTGATGCCTTCCTCGACTTAATAAGGTACACGCGCACACACACACACACATATATACATTCTATTGACTATAGAAAGACAGAGTTTTTCACCTGATGATTTTTTTTTTCTTCAACAGAAACATGTTCCCTCCAAACTTAGTGCAGGCCTGTACACAACAGGTAACACACACACACACACACACACACACACACACACACACTTGTCTTGCTTTATGTACCTGTTTCTGTCTGGTTCTCAATTCATTTCAGTTTAAGAAAAGTTTATCAGTATCACCTGATCGTGGTATCTGTCTGTACCTGTCCATCTCCCTGTCTTTCTGCTGATATGTATTTCTTTGTCTGTCTGCCCCTCCCCCCGTGTGTGTAGTTTAAGACTCGGGCTGGGAAGCGGACGGTGACCGTGAGAGTGTCAGTGAACGGTACAGTGAATGGTTCCAGTACGTTTGAGGACCGGAGTTATGAGGAGGACATCCCTGTTCTTGGCACAGTGAACAGCATCAACGCCCTCGGCCTCGTCGTCTTCTCTATGACCTTCGGCCTCATCATCGGCAGCATGAAGGAGCAGGGTCAGCCACTCCGGGACTTCTTCGACTGTCTCAACAGCGCCATCATGAGGCTAGTCGCCGTTATCATGTGGTGAGTGAAGCACCGGGTGTACAGGGGTTTATGGGGGGTTGGGTGTGGCCCCAGGGGTCTTATGGGGGGTCAGAAGTATTAACACCATTCTTGTAAATTAAGACTAACAATTTATCATGCTAGTGTTAAGTCTGAATAAAAAACAGCTCCACCCCTTTCCACTGGAAACAAGACAGAACCATCAGGAACATCAGATGTGTTTATAAATTATTACAAAAAACTCCATGACAGAAGGGGAGAGGCTTCTATATGAGCATATACCATTGTTTAAAAAGTTACCTGTGGGCATTTCCCCCCAAGCTGTCAGACCTCTTTCATTTACATTTCACACTTCTGCTAAAAAAAAGTCAGAAATGATTTACAGTATTGTACAAATATACCACTCCCTCCAATTGGAAGAGTAGCGATGATAAAAACATCAATATTACCCAAAGTTAACAATCTCTTCTCAGTGATACCAATTCAACTCTCCACCAAATGGTTTAATGCATGAGGTTAATAAACTAATTCTACTGGAAAAATCAAGAAACCAAGACTCAAACTGGCCTTTTACACAAAACCAAAACTCACAGAGTTTTAAAAGCACTCAATTTCCAAACACATTACATTACAAACCAACTATAATACATCACTAAATGGACCCATCCAAACCAACTAAACAAAACCTGGTTAGAAGTAGAACAATCAGAACGCTAAACAGTCTCACTGTCGGACCTGCTGTTTCTCAGTACATCAATAAAACATCACCTCCTGCTTCACCAGTACAGTGAACTCCACAACCCAGAAAGCTTGGCAGAAACTATTTAAAATGAAAGTTACCACTTGATCCATGTAAGGGGCGTGTTTACCACTGTATTACATCATCTCTACTTTTAACAACACTCTATAAACATTTGGGAACTGAGGAGACCAATTGCTGTAGTCTTGAGAGAGAAACGTTGTCCCATTATTGCCTGATATACAGTTTCATTTCCTCAACAGTTTGGGGTCTCCTTTGTCGGATTTTGCGCTTCATAATGCACCAAATGTTTTCAATGGGAGACAGGTCTGGACTGCAGCAGGCCAGTTTAGCACCCATACTCTTTTCCTACAGAGCCATGCAGTTGTAATGTGTGTAGAATGTGGTTTGGCACACTGTCTTACCGAAATCAACAAGGCCTTATTTCAGTACCTTATATCTTTCAAGGCCTTATTGAAATACAGCAGAGTTGAGGGATCTTGTCTCGTCTCGTCTCGTCATCATCCGCTTATCCGGGGCCAGGTCGTGGAGGCAGCAGTCTGAGTATGGAAGCCCAAACTTCCCTCTCCCCAGACACCTCGGCCAACTCCTCGGGAAGAACACCGAGGCGTTCCCAGGCCAGCCGAGAGACATAGTCCCTCCAGCGTGTCCTGGGTCTTCCCCGGGGTCTCCCCCCAGGGGACATGCCTGGAACAACTCCCCAGGGAGGCGTCCAGGAGGCATCTGAAAAAGATGCCTGAGCCACCTCAGCTGATTCCTCTCGATGTGGAGGAGCAGCGGTTCTACTCCGAGCTCCTCCCGAGTGACTGTGCTTCTCACCCTATCTCTAAGGGAGCGCCCAGCCACCCTGCGAAGGAAACTCATTTCAGCCGCTTGTATCCGCGATCTTGTTCTTTCGGTCATTACCCAAAGCTCACGACCATAGGTAAGAGTCGGAACGTAGATCGACCGGTAAATCGAGAGCTTCGCCTTTTGGCTCAGCTCCTTCTTCACTACGACGGACCGGTAAAGCGACCGCATCACTGCGGAGGCTGCACCGATCCGCCTATTGATCTCATGCTCCATCCTTCCCTCACTCGTGAACAAGATCCCGAGATACTTAAACTCCTCCACTTGAGGCAGGACTTCTCCACCAACCTGGAGAGGGCAAGCCACCCTTTTCCGGTCAAGAACCATGGCCTCGGGCTTGGAGGTGCTGATTCTCATCCCAGCCGCTTCACACTCGACTGCAAACTGCCCCAGTGCATGCTGAAGGTCCTGATTTGAAGAAGCCAACAGGACAACATCATCCGCAAAAGGCAGAGATGAAATCCTGTGGTTCCCAAACAGGATTCCCTCTGGCCCCTGGCTGCACCTAGAAATTCTGTCCATAAAAATTATGAACAGAACTGGTGACAAAGGGCAGCCCTGCCGGAGTCCAACATGCACTGGGAACAGGTCTGACTTACTGCCGACAATGCAAACCAGACTCCTGTTCCGTTCGTATAGGGACTGGACAGCCCTTAGCAAAGAGCCCCGAACCCCATACTCCCGAAGCACCCCCCACAGAATACCACAAGGGACATGGTCGAATGCCTTCTCCAGATCCACAAAACACATGTGGACTGGTTGGGCAAACTCCCATGAACCCTCGAGCACCCTATGAAGGGTATAGAGCTGGTCCAGTGTTCCACGACCAGGACGAAAACCGCATTGTTCCTCCTGGATCTGAGGTTCGACTATTGGCCGAATTCTCCTCTCCAGTATCCTGGAGTAAACTTTTCCGGGGAGGCTGAGAAGTGTGATTCCCCTATAATTGGAGCACACTCTCCGGTCCCCTTTCTTAAAAAAAGGGACCACCACCCCGGTCTGCCACTCCAGAGGCACTGTCCCCCACCGCCACACGATGCTGCAGAGGCGTGTCAGCCAAGACAGCCCCACAATATCCAGAGACTTGAGATACTCGGGGCGGATCTCATCCACCCCTGGTGCCTTGCCACCGAGGAGCTTGCAAACCACCTCAGTGACTTCGGCTTGTGTAATGGACAAGTCCACCTCTGAGTCATCAGCCTCCGCTTCCTCAATGGAAGATGTGATGGTGGGATTGAGGAGATCCTCGAACTGTTCCTTCCACCGCCCGACAATGTCCCCAGTTGAGGTCAACAGCTCCCCACCCGCACTGTAAACAGTGTTGGCAGAGTACTGCTTCCCCCTCCTGAGGCGCCAGACGGTTTGCCAGAATTTCTTCAAGGCCGACCGATAGTCCTCCTCCATGGCCTGACCGAACTCCTCCCAATTCCGAGTTTTTGCCTCCGCAACTGCCCGAGCTGTGGCACGCGTGGCCTGCCGATACCCGTCAGCTGCCTCAGGAGTCCCGGAGGCCAACATGGCCCAATAGGACTCCTTCTTCAGCTTGATGGCATCCCTTACTTCCAGTGTCCACCACCAGGTTCGGGGATTGCCGCCACGACAGGCACCGGAGACCTTGCGGACATAGCTCCGAACAGCTGCGTCAACAATGGAGGCAGAGAACATGGTCCACTCAGACTCAATGTCCCCTGCCTCCCTTGGAAGCTGAGAGAAGCTCTCCTGGAGGTGGGAGTTAAAGACCTCCCCGACAGAGTGCTTGGCCAGACATTCCCAGCAGACCCTCACCATACGTTTGGGCCTGCCAGGTCTGTCCGGTTTCCTCCTCCGCCAGTGGATCCAACTCACCACCAGGTGGTGATCAGTTGACAGCTCAGCCCCTCTCTTCAACCAAGTGTCCAAGACATAGGGCTGGAGATCAGATGAAACGACAACAAAGTCGATCATCGACCTCCGACCTAAAGTGTCCTGGTGCCACGTGCACTTATGGACACCCCTATGCTCGAACATGGTGTTCGTTATGGACAAACCGTGACTAGCACAGAAGTCCAATAACAAAACACCACTCGGGTTCAGATTGGGGAGGCCGTTCCTCCCAATCACGCCCCTCCAGGTATCACTGTCTTCGCCCACGTGAGCATTGAAGTCCCCCAGTAGAACAATGGAGTCCCCAGTCTGAGCACCTCTCAGTACCTCTCCCAGGGACTCCAAGAAGGCCGGATACTCTATACTGCTATTTGGCCCGTAGGCACAAACAACAGCAGGAGCCCTCTCCCCGACCTGAAGGCACAGAGAGGCGATCCTCTCGTTCACTGGAGTAAACTCCAACACATGGCGGCTGAGCTGGGGAGCTATAAACAAGCCCACACCAGCCCGCCGCCGCTCACCGTGGGCAACTCCAGAGAAGTGGAAAGTCCAGCCCCTCTCGAGGAGCTGGGTTCCAGAGCCCAAGCTGTGCATGGAAGTGAGCCCGACTATCTCTAGCCGGTACCTCTCAACCTCCCGCACAAGCTCAGGCTCTTTCCCCCCCAGCGAAGTGACATTCCATGTCCCAACAGCTAGCTGCTGTGTTCGGGGATCAGGTCGTTGAGGCCCCTGCCTTCGACTGCCGCCCAATCCACACTGCACCAGCCCCCTATGGCTACCTCTGTGGGTGGTGAATCCACAGGAGGTCGGGCCCATGTCACCGCTTCGGGCTGAGCCCAGCCGGGCCCCGTGGGCAAAGGCCCAGCCACCAGGCGCTCGCATACGAGACCCAACCCCGGGCCTGGCTCCAGGGTGGGGCCCCGGCTGCGCCATACTGGGCAACGTCACAGTCCTTGTTTTTTTAATTTCCATAAGGGGTTTGGTAAATTGCTCTTAGTCTGGCCTGTCACCTAGGACCTGTCTGCCTTGGGAAACCCTAACAGGGGCGTAATGCCCCCGACAACATAGCTCCTAGGATCATTCAAGCACACAAACCCCTCCACCACAATAAGGTGGCAGTTCTAGGAGGAGGGGTTGAGTGATATCAATAAAAATTATTATCTGGAATATCTACAGTTAAAATCAATATTAAATACATAATTTAACTTCAAAAATAATAACCTGCTGCCCCCACTGTTAATAAATAAAATACCAAAAATAACAACTGCAAAGAAATTTATTTTAAAGCTTTATAAACTAATATCTCAAGATGACATCACAGCACTACCAACAGAAAAATGGGGAAAAGATTCGGCAGTCCCTCATAATAACCGTTATCACACACGGATCTGCACAGCCAGCTTTGGAACGACTAAAACCACCATTTTACAGTAAATTCAGAACAAGATAAATCATAGAGTTCACTTAACAAAGCAACAATTCCACAAAATGAGATTAATAGACAAAAGCATTTGCACAGAGAATACACCACAAACCCATCACTGATGCCTTCTGGTAAGATGTCCAACCACACAGAACTTGTAAAAAATCACTGATACCCCTTTTCCACCAAATCAGTTCCAGGGCTGGTTCGGGGCCAGGGCTGGTGCTGGTTCACAACTCGTTCAACTTGCGAGCCAGCTGAGAACCAGTTTGCTTTTCCATAGCTTGCGGTGCTAAGCGAAGCCACGTCATTACATCGCTGTATACGTCAGTTACGTCGCTGTATACGTCATTACATCACTGTATACGTCAGTTACGTCGCTAGGTTTGCATAAACCTTGGTGTGAATATCGAAGCAAAAACAACACAGAAGAAGCAGCAGCAGCAACAACAACAACAATAATAATAATGGATGACTTCGTGTTTGTACAGCTGCTGCTTCTCGTCGCTTAAAAATGGCGATCTTTCGCGGTCTTGTAATTGTTGTTGGTCTTAACTCCGCCCTCCCACTGATGTAAGCGGTTCTTTCCTCTGGCCCAGCAAAGAGTTGGTGCTAGCCTGGAACCGGTTTTTCTGGCCCCAGAGTCAGTTCTTTGTCAGTGGAAACAGAAAACCCGGTTCCAAACTAAGCACTGGCCCCGAACCAGCCTTGGAACTGCTTTGATGGAAAAGGGGCATGAGTGGATATCAGACTCACATATCAGACAAGGTGACTGTACAGGTGCATGCAAAACAGAAATGTGTACAATTCCATATCCCTTGTTTGCAGGAACTGCATCAAGTCGGTGAGCCTCTGACATCACCACACCATTGTGTTCCTCCTGTGTTCCTCTTTTCCAGTTGTGTAGCGCAGTTCTCTCAGTAGTTGTGTGTTTATGGAGTTTTCTCCCTTCAGTCGCCTCTTCAGGAGGTGAAACGCTGCTCAGTTGGGTTCAGGTCTGCTGATGGACTCGTCCAGTCTAAAACCTTCCCCTTTTCTTCTCCTGATGAAGTCCTGTGTTGCGCTGCAGTGTGTTTTGGGTTGCTGTCTTGCTGCATGATGAAGCTCCTCCCAATTAGATTGGATGCGTTTCTGTGTAAAAATCTCAGACAGAACGTTTCTGTAAACTTCTGAAGTCATTCTGCTGATACCATCAGGAGTTCATCAGTGAAGATTAGTGAGTCTGTTCCAGAAGCAGCCATGAAGCCCACACTGTGACACCACCTCCACGCAGCAGATCCTTTCCTTCTCCACTTTTTGGTCGAGGATCATCTTGGTTCCAGAGTGTTTGTGGTTCGTCTCTGTATTTCTCTGTGAATTCCAATCAGACTTCTGATTCTTACTGCTGACGAGAGGTTTCCATCTGCTCTCATGGTCTCTATAGTTCTGCTCTCGAGGTCGTCTTCGAGTGGTGGATTGTGGTACCTTCACCGCTGCCCCGTGGAGGTTGTTAGTGACGTCACTGACGGTTGTTGGGTTTTTCTTCACAGCTCTCACAATGTTTGTCATAAACTGTGGTTGTTTTCCTGCCTGATCTGGTCCATGTCTGGTTGTTAGTACACCATAGGGCTGTAACAATATGCGTATCGAAATCGCGATACGCATAGCCACGATCCGTGTCGAGATACAAGAAGGCAGAATTGCGGTACACCCTTTCAAATGTCTCCTCAGCCCAAAAACAGAGGTGCTTCCAAACTTCAGTTTATGAATACTTTTTATTTAAATTGCATTTTAAACTTACTTAAATTACTTTTATTTTTTATATCTATTAGTAAGTCGTTTTTTCGCCGACCTGCGACAATCTTCTGCGAATCACACAATGTCCACACTCGCCACTGGCAACCATATGGCGTCCTTGACCACCAGAGCATTCGTTTCTTTTAAGCGGTCGCCATTCTGGTTGCGACGCGGGGAGCGAATCTGTAAACAAGCAGCTCATTGGCTGGCTAGGTGTGCCACAAGCCAATCACAATCACCGACAAAGCTGCCTTGACCGGAAAGGCATGTCTGCTTGGGCGTTAGCGGCAGTTACGCGCAGTGTTGCCAGATTGGGCGGTTTTAAGGGCATTTTGGCGGGTTTTGAACATATTTTGGGCTGGAAAACATCAGCAGTATCTGGCAACATTGGTTATGTAGAAGCCTTCTGCGGCAGTTACACTTTGACACGCAAGCAATGTTTCACTATAAAAATTCCGTAATTTCCATCTGTTTTCCGCAATCACAGAAAATCATTGGCCCTATGAGAGTGAGACAGTGAGAGAGCCACCCCTATACCCCCCCCCCCCCAAAAAAAAATCTTAACGGATTTACACGATTTGGAAAAATGACTTTTTCAGAACCGAAAAAACCAGAGCTTCCGGCTCAACAGTATTATTTTGAGAAATAAAACAATCTTTGGATATACATTTGTTCATTTTTGCATACATATTACTCATTCTCTGCAGTGGTCTGAATTATTTGTTATTAAATAGTTAATGTAAGTAAGTAAATGTTAATAAGTCAAATTTACTACTTTAAAAAAACATATTTAAAAAAATCGTGGGTGTATCGAATCATGAGTCAAAAATCGTGATACGAATCGAATCGTGAGTTGGGTGTATCGTTACAGCCCTAGTACACCAGCAGTTTCTTTCTTTTGCAGGAAATTCCATGTTGTTTTATTGGCGATGCCCAGCGCTCGTGCAGTGGCTCTGATCGACTTTTCCTCTTTTCTCAGCGTCAGAACAGCTCGTTTTCTCCCATAGACAGCTCTCTGGTTTTCATGGTGTTTTTTCCTTTTTTTTAACCGTCTTCACAGGTGAAACCCAGGGTTCAACCAAAATTCGACATTCAGACCTATTAATTATTGAAACTGTCAATCAAACAGGATCCACCTGGGGTACAAGAAACACCTGGCAGTCACATGTTCCAATATTTATTGATCATTTGAAAAATGGATGGCTATAAACAGAAGGTGATGTTCTTAGTTGTTTAACACATGTAGATGTAAATATTAGGAAATGAAAGCTGAAAGTTGGATCTGTGATTTCATATTTATCTTTTGATCTCAAACCCAAATGTCTTCAGCATATAGCCAAAACTAAAAAATGTGTCTTACTGTTCCTTATAGCTTTACTGCTGTTGGAGGGGACTGTGTATATTCATTTATCATAACAGTCCTACACAAACACAACATTATCAATATCAACATATACAAATATCATATTTAGTACATAGAGACCAAAACATGAAAAAAAAAGAATTTACAGGTACACTCCACCAGTAAAAGTCCTGCTGCTGCTGCCTCGGCCTTTTCAACATCAATAAAAGAAAAACTAAATTGTGAAGATTATGGTGACTTTTTTCACCTTGGATGTATAATTTCACCTGGGTTACCTGCGGGTAGGTACACTCGCTTCTTCATCTTATGTGTCACTAATCAGCTTCTGCCAAACTATCACAAATAAACCACAAACAGCTTGTGTCACGCTGGCGTGATTGTCCTGATGGTTACCTGTGCGCAGGTACGCTCCTGTGGGGATCCTCTTCCTGATTGCAGGGAAAATCCTGGAAATGGAAGACCTGTCAGCAATGGGTGGAGCTCTAGGCCTCTACACCATCACTGTCATCATGGGCCTGTTCATCCACGCCACCCTTGTCCTGCCCACCATCTACTTCCTGGTTACACGCAAAAACCCCTTTGTGTTCATTGGGGGTCTCTTACAGGCCCTCATCACTGCACTGGGCACCTCCTCCAGGTAACCAGCACATCTGTACACCTGGATACATGAAACCTACACATCTGCCCCTCTCAAAAGTTACACACCTGCATTTATGTACACCTTTACACCCCTACACAACATCATATACATGCACACAGTTACACACCTGCACCTTCACACATGTACACAATTACAGTTAAAACCTAGATACAGCTTTACATTATATCTCTGTATACCTACACACCTGTACACAGCCGTCTTTCGCATCATTACACCTTTACTCCTGCACATCTGTACCTCTAAACACCTGCACATTGTCATCTCTTTAATGTGCACAGCTGTACAGAGCTCACAGACTACAAAACACTGTCATGATATAAATCTGACAGAAGGTGCCAGGAACTAATAGCAATTTTGTGTGTGTGTGTGTGTGTGTGTGTGTGTGTGTGTGTGTGTGTGTAGCTCTGCCACACTGCCCATCACGTTTAAGTGTCTGGAGGAGAATAACGGTGTGGATAAACGTGTAACGCGGTTCGTGCTGCCGGTTGGAGCCACAATCAACATGGACGGCACGGCACTGTACGAGGCGCTCGCTGCCATCTTCATCGCTCAAGTCAACAACATGAACCTCAACTTCGGCCAGATCCTCACGGTCAGGTACACACACACACACACACACACACACACACACACACACACACACACACACACAAAAAAAAAAAAACCCTGCCATGATGCAAACAAATTCAGTTTACCTTTAATTTAGTGTAGAATTTACACAGTATCTATTTAATTCTAGTTAATAAAATGTTGTTCTGATAAAACGTTATCAGTATCACAGCCACGGCAGCAAGTATCGGGGCAGCGGGGATCCCTCAGGCCGGCCTGGTTACCATGGTGATAGTGCTCACCTCTGTAGGACTGCCCACCGATGACATCAGTCTCATCATTGCAGTTGATTGGTTCCTGTAAGTGCATTCCACTGTGTGTTTTCATTTGTGACAAAATTCAATGAGCTGAACCATAGTAGTGTGTGTGTGTGTGTGTGTGTGTGTGTGTGTGTGTGTGTGTGTGTGTGTGTGTGTAAATTGAAGTTGAGTCATACACAAAGAGTTTTTTCCCTTTTCCACAGTCCATTACCCACAATCCATCTGTTTATGATCACTCATACATCGGAGTCCAATTAACTGATTCTCTCTCTCTCACACACACACACACACACACACACACACACACACACACACACACAAAAGAATCTTATTGTTATCATTTCCCCAGAAGGAGTAGGTTTGGGATTGGGGCTATAATCTGTTTAAAATTATTTTAAACTTGTATTCAGTGGGAATATTAGAGGGACAGGATGTGTAGGACGGTTTGGAGTGAGAGAGGTGAGAGTGAGATGGTTTGGACACGTACAGTGGAGAGCTGCAGGGTATGTCAGGGAAAGAACACTGGAGATGGAGATGCAGGTAGAAGGAAAAGAGGAAGAGCAAAGATGAGATTTATGTATGTGGTGAAGGAGGACGGGAGGAGATGGAGGGACATTATCCGCTGTGGTGACCCCTCACAGGAACAGCCGAAAGAAGAAGATGATGATAATAATAATAATAATGAAGTAAACTTAAGAAGAACAATAACTAAGAACTCTCCTGACTGTTTCCCCGAGTAACTGTGAGTCACCCAGTGAACTGTCTGGAAGCTGCGCAGCACAGAGAGCCGTACCATGAAAAGTCTTTGTCTTAAAAAAGATATCAACACCGTTCCGACTCTGACAGGTCCGTCCTGAACCGGTATAGTGTGCTTGTACACAGCTTTTGCATAGATGCACCCGTTCTCTCGTTCCTGTCATTTTTCTGTCGTTTTTTCCTATAGAAAAAAATCTCGGTTTAAAATGGCTCCACTCGCAGCATGACATGACATTTCACACTCTAAAATATTTTTTTACATGAGCTGGTGCTGGTAGATTAACAGGGAGTGTGTGTGGTTTAAAACAGAGATTTTAGAGCGCGAGGCGTGCAGTGTGACGTTACACTAAGTTTTTCTCCCGAAATTCCATTCATTTGAATAGTCAGGAAAATACCACACACTCTCTGTTCGTCCACACAGAACCAGATCATGGATAAAGATTTTAGAGCGTCAAGTGTCATGTTGCGCTGGGAGTTGAGCCATTTTAAACTGAGAATTTTGAGCACACAGGCACACACACACTCTAAACACACTACACACACTCTAAACACACTACACTCACTTTGCCACATGCACACTACACTCACTTTTTGTAGATCATGTAAAAAAAGGTTTTGCAGTGTGAGGTCTCGTGTCTGATCCAGTTTCCGTCGGTGAGCCTCTGTTCCAGCTGATCAAACATACTTGGCATTTTCTCTGTGGAAATGCAGTCGAGTTCCAGGTTGTGCTTTCTTTTTAGCATCATTGTGGTGTTTATATGCTCCACAGTGAGGCATACTGATTTAAAAACTGACAAATTCAGTAAAAGGAGCAAAGCTACGATGTAAACAGAGAATATAAACAGCCGAGTTGCTCCAAGCGACCGCTACCTGACGTCATCGCATACGTCATCACCGCAGGAAGCCCATCTGGGATTTTAAAGAAAATACATTTTTCACAACAACTATTTGGTCTCCAAAAATGAAAGTTTGATTTTTGAAACCTGTGACTACATTTACTTAAAATAAGTTTGAGAAAATATCCACAGGAGGATCCCTTTAAGTCACGTTTTATGTCAGTGTTTACGTGAGGAAAGTTCCTGGTGTTCGGAGTCAGTTCTGCAGCTGCTTTAGTGGATGTTCTGAACTCCACATTCAGATTATTAACGTCACCTGTGTGTAATTCACAAAACCAAAGTTACCACATTAATCTTGAGTAGAAACATCAGATCCAGAGTTTTTCACTCGTATCCAAACTACTGCCTTTAAAGACAAACACTCACCTTTAAAACGATAAAAATCAGGTATAGAAAATGTGGACTAAAAAAAGGAAATAGTGTTTTTTTCCTTTGATGTAAATGTAATATGCTGTAGCAAAAAAAAGCACAGCAATAATATAAAAATATACCAAAGACTACTAAACTATAAAAAGACTAATATGCTCCATTGGATCAGTTTCACTGGTCAGAAAACGAAAAGCTGTGGAGTGAAATACAAAGCGTAATTCCTCTGTTTCTTTAATTAAACGCTTCCTCACAGAGTTGAGTGTGAACGCTAGCTTTAGCTGACAGAACTGTTCATGTTTTTGCACCACAGCGCTGCTGAGTTCTGGACTCTGATTGGTCAGAAGGTGTTGATTTAGTTTTCTGTAACAGCAGCTCTGATAGTAGTGCAGCTGCACATCACAGCTTTACAAACCTGCTTCCAAAAAAGTTGGGACGCTGTGTAAACTGTCAGTAAAAACAGAACACGATGATTAGTAAGTCATGGAAACCTGATATTTCAATGGAAATAGGACAAAGACAAAATATCAACTGTTGAAACTTGCTGGCACTAAATTCAAATGAATCATTTATTAAAAAAAGAACAATAACATTTCTGTTTCAACAGTTGATATTTTGTCTTTGTCCTATTTTCATTGAAATATCGGGTTTCCATGACTTACTAATCTTCGCATTCTGTTTTTATTACATTTTGCAGAGCATCCCAACTTTTGTAAACAGGCTTGTATATTAATACACTTGTTCTAATTTCTACGTTATGGTTTCCATAGTAACAGCTCATTCACAGGGGCGTGTCCAGTAGATGCGCCACTGATGACAAACAGGTTAAAAATGCGTGTAACTGTTGATACAGTGATGTTTTCTGTGAGATGTTTACAGAAAAGAAGTAAAACTGTAACTTTAAATTTTCCAACATCTTCAGGACAGAGTTTATGCTTTGTGGTTTCTCAGGAACATGATGAGCTGCAGAACAAAACACTTAGTGACATGCTGTTACAGGAAAATAATCAACGTCGGGGTCATAACACTGGATAACATTATTGATTTCAGATTATTGTCAGAGTTAATATGAATATTTCTCTTATTGTCATCTTATTGTAATAAATTTAGTGTTTTTATCTGAATCTCTCTCTCTCTCTCTCTCTCTCTCTCTCTCTGTGTTTCAGAGATCGTTTGCGAACCACCACTAATGTTCTGGGCGACTCAATTGGCGCAGGCGTGGTGGAGTTTTTGTCCCGTCACGAACTTCACGTGGCTAACGTGGAACTCGGGAACTCAGTTCTGGAGGAGAGCGAGAACAACAAAGTGCCATATCACCTTGTCTCTCAACAGAACGAGTGCGAGAACGACAAAATCCCCAACAATGAGACCAGCATGTAGCTGAATATCCTGATGACTGAAACAAACCCAACGCCTTACAGAAAGCACAACACTCTCCCTCAGACACTGATGCATTAGGGGTAATGTGGACTCAACATCCTGTCAGGAATTTAGCATTATTTTGTTTCTGTTGTTTCTTTTCTAATCAATGAACTCTTATAAAAATCATAAATTAACATAGAAAAGTTAAAGGTTCTGACTGCAAAGTTGAATTCTGGGTAAATGTTCCGTCTCTGTTGCTGTTGGAGTTTGGAGATGTTGCGCTGCTGCACACACACACCGTGTATCCTGTGTGTAAATGTTTTGCCGAGATAAAAAACATCCCACGTTTTACGATTCTGGAGATTGCTGAAGTAAGTGAGCAGTAATATCACGTGACCACCGTGGGGCGTGTTTGAGCTACTTTTAACCAAAAGCCTGCCTAGTGAGTGCAACTGCAAAGTAGAGCAGAGTTAATGGCGTGTCATTTTTCTGGACAGATAACTAAATCATTCTAGCAAGCATTTAGATATCTTAGCCTTAGCATACATGGGCTCAACTCCACAGTAGCGAGTATGGAGTTATTGGGGCCTTCCACATGACGTCATCATAACTGCAGGTTTGTTTACGCAGCCATGTTTCCTGGTGAGCTCTGTGTTTGATGACCGGTACAAGTGTACATGAGGGATTGTGAGCCAAATTCAGTGCATCTCCAGATAAACCTGTAGATGTTCCATCTAAAAGAACAACGCCAGAGACCTGTAGTGCTTTTGGATGGAATAACAGATGTGGAGATAAACCTGGTTTAACTTTGCACTGCTTCCTGAAGAGACCAGAAAGACGAGAAAAATGTTGAGCTGCAGTTAAACAGGAAGAAAAACATCCCTGTGTGTGTGAAGAATATTTTATATCCGGTTAGTGTGAAAGCTCTGTGTAACGTTAAACTGTGAACGTGAGCTTTGAACACGATATATTTAGCTCTTCTGTCCATAAAGCCGATGAGCTGTTGCCATGGTGTGGCAGCCATCATCCGTCTGTCATCCACAATTCAGTTAAATCGTATCTACTCCGTCAGTTCTCCGCGGAGTTCCGTTCTTATTGTTTTGTTTGAAAGAACTCATCACTCTGCACAAAACTGGGTCATTGTTTTGTCAGTTTTTTTTGCTAACAAGTTAGTGATTAGGCCAAATTAACGAATTTTCCAGGCCTCTCACTAGAATTGTATCTCCTCTCTCATTTCTCATCTAATTCCAGTTCTGATCGTTGTTTTGGGTCGATCTTCCCTTGGGGAACAAAATTTAGTCCTTTGTTGATTTTCCTGTTGTAAACAGTTTGTCATAGAGGTTCTGTTTAATGTTTTTTTTTTTTTTAATTTTCAGTTCTGTTTGATGTTTTGGTCGTCATGGTTGTTTTGATGGCAGGCCAGATGAGCTACTATGTCCTTGATGTTCTGGTTTATTAGACCTAATGCTTGACTCCACTAGCAGTGTGTTTGTTCTGTACTGATAATGTAGACTCGGCTGAACACCATAAAATATGTTAGGTCTTGGCTCTGGCGTGTTTATTACTGTTAGAAGGCCACATTTGAGCTTACCTTTGCCATAATAAGGTCTTTATTGGGAATTTCCCATAACATTCCGACATGAAACCTGCCTTGAAATATCGGTAGGCATCTGGACTTTTGTAAGCTTTTAGCATTTCCAGTGTATTTAGAAGTTTAAATACTAAACAGTTCAGGATGTCGTAGTTTCCCAAATCTGGTAGCTGGTTCGCTGAACAGTTTTCAAGTGGAATAAATGCATTTGAGGGTAAATTGCACGGCTCTGTGATGCTGTTTGTTTCAGCTTTTGGACCTAACACGATCTGCTGTTATAAAATACATTTTTAATTGTCACGATGTTTTGTGTGCATTGCTGTTGTGGTGTGATGCAGTTCCATAGTTATGCTAATTAGTTAAAGCTCCTCGCGTTTGGCTATTTCCGTAGGGCCGTACTGTTTACCTCAAGAGGGAGGAAAATGGTCCCAAAATGGAGGAAAATGACCCTCAGCACATCAAAATGATCACATCTCGTCCACATTATATTGTTTTTGCGAGATGGAGGAAAATGCCATTGTAAAACGTCCCTGATGTGGGTGGAGTTCAGAAGCATGGCAGGCAGGAGCTGATGTTCACACACACTTTATTATGCCTCCGCCACCGTAAGGTGCAGGAGGCATTATGTTTTTGGGTTGTCCGTCTGTCCGTGCGTCCGTCCGTGCTTGCGTCTGTCCCGAAACCTTGTGAACGCGATATCTCAAAGGCTAATGAAAGGAATTTCACCAAACTTTCACCATTTGTGCGCTTTGGGACAAACATGAACTGATTAGATTTTGAGATCAAAAGGCCTAAGGTCAAGGTCACTGTGAGGTCAAATGTCTGTCCGAAAACCTTGTGAACACAATATCTCCAAGGTAGATGAAAGGAATTTTACCAAACTTTCACCATTTGTGCATTTGGGGGCAAAGATAAACTGATTACATTTTGAGGTCAAAAGGTCTAGGGCCAAGGTCACTGTGAGGTCAAATGTCTGTCCGAAAACCTTGTGAACACAATATCTCCAAGGCTGATACAAGTAATTTCACCAGGTCACGATTACTGTGAGGTCAAGTGTCCATCCCCAAATCACAACTTAATAAGGCGTGTAGTCCACCGGGCGGAGGCATCCCCATCGACACCATTGGCGTCGAGTTCTATCTAGTTTTTACTGTTTTCTTTGGTTTTCAGCTTCATTCACTCATTCGTGGCTCTCACACACACACACACACACACACACACACATGTTCTGGTTGGGAGAGCTCTCGTCTCTTTGCTCTCTGCCTCCTTTTCTAATGTCCATTGTCACTGCAACACACACACACACACACACACAACATTAATTGACAACAGCTGCATTGACTTTGCCACTCACCTTCCTTGGCCCCGCCCTGCAGTCACAAACTGATGCTAGGCCACTCCCCTGCTGCCACAGCCATGCACAATAAAAAAAATTTGAAAACTTCAGATGACTTTGCAGTCAGCACCGTTAAACTGAATTAGTATGTAAACATACTGCATCAAAATACATTATGCACAATTAACAAAGCTGTAAACAACACAGTTAGCACTCTGCTAATGATCTATGGATGTATAAACAGATTTCAGTGGTGTGTAGTGACAGTTAACATGTTTACAGGTCGAGTCAGTTTATCTGTATCGCACTTTTAACAACATTGTCACAAAGCAGCTTTACAGAAAAATAAAGACTTGAAATGCATGAACTAATTGTACACTTCTGTTAGCTGATTAGCTGTTTATTGAACTGTTTATAAACACAATGTTAAAGCAAGAAAACTAGGCAGCCTGTCTTAGTAAATTAGCTCATTTTTTACATTTTAAGCAAGAAGATTTTTTGGATTAGTAAAGTTAGCCATGTTGTCTGCTAACCAGTACTTCTAGCCCATGTGTTAGCATTTTAGCAAGACGTAGCATGTCACTGTGAGAATTGTGTTTAAATAGTTAGCTCGTACACCACCAGGTAGACTGTAATGCTAATTCCATGAGGAAGTTAATCTGGCTTTTAACAAGCACTTCTTTGTTTTATACACATGCACTCTATGTGTTCACTCTTTACTGTGATATCACCATCTTTCAGAGGTCACTAGCAACTTTAGCCTTTAGCCTTGAGGGTAAATTGTTAGTTAGCAGTAATGTAACGCAGTGTAAGCACTTATTACCTCAAATTCAGCTAGTGATTAGTTAGTAAATTAGTTAAAAGCTAGTTATGGAAGTGTTAATTAACTGGATTATACGTTGTTAATTAAAGCAAATGAATTTAGATGGGCGGCACGGTGGTGTAGTGGTTAGCACTGTCGTCTCACAGCAAGAAGGTTCTGGGTTCGAGCTCAGTGGCCAACGGAGGCCTTTCTGTGTGGAGTTTGCATGTTCTCCCCGCAGGCTTGTAGTACTCGAGTCCGACTCGTGCTCTAATTTTAAGGACTCATGACTCGACTCGGACTTGAGCACTGATGACTCGGACTTGGACTCGTAAATTGGAGACGAGGACTCGGATTTTTTTTTTTTGTAACATGCCATAATAATTTGGTGTAAGATATTTATATCTACATTAATTTTTGTACTAATTTTGTGTAAGAATGTCACACCTGTGCACCTTGGCGCGTGCATCAAATAGACTCTCAGGCGCACTCTGGACAGCGCACACGCCAGGCGGAATATCGTGTGCGCCGTAAATGACTCGCGCCTGCACAGGATTAAGGTGCAATCAGCATGCCTAAATAAAAACTGTGAAAACACACTTACTTTGCGAAGTATTGAGTTGCGTTGCTGACATATTACCGAGCCTTATTTCCTTGTTTGGTTTCCTGATCCCTGATTTCCTGTTTCTCGTCTTTGATCCTGCCGAGTCTACGATAGCCTGTTTGTGCATCACTCGACCTATCGCCTGTTTCACTGTTTTATGATTTTACCTGCCGTTCTGGATTGTTTGTCTTTACTTGTATTAATAAACACATCTTCTGCACTTCCATCCGTCTCCCAACCATCTCTGACAGAATACTTCACACTCCCTGATAAAGAGCAGCACATTCACCTGTTCATACGCCACGTTCAGGAACAAACTAATAATAATGGGACTGAAACAGACACCGTCACATGATGCAGCTCAAGTGTTGGACTTAACTCGAATTTTTTTAATGACTTGGACTTGACTCAGACTTGAATACTGGGGACTCAAGACTGGACTGGGACACAAGGTTTAGTGACTCAACAGCAACACTGTCTCCCCGTGTCGCCGTGGGTTTCCTCTGGGTGCTCCAGTTTCCCCCACAGTTCAAAGACATGCAGTTAGGCTAATTTGCTACTCTAAATCGCCTATGACCAAAAGCAGTGCAGCAGAGAAGTGGTGAGCCGGCTGAACATACGTAGCCAAGAAACCCAGGAAAGGGACCCGACCTTGAAGAAGAAGAAGACTTTATCATGCGAGCTTAGTTTGGCCTAGCATCCTGCTAAGCTGTGATTTTATACGTGTTCAGATAACTTTCTAAAATAAAACAAAATTAACTCTCACAAGATGGCAGCAATGTCCCACAGTGCAACGCAACAGTTTCACATGCTGACCCAGGATGCTAATAAACAATTTCTAAAAAAGGGCATTAGTGTGTAAAGGATTGAAAATTCTCAAATATAAGATAAAGAAGATGGCAGAGCTGTTACTGTTGGTTGAGATCATGTGACCAATTTTCATTCTTCCTCGTTTCATTAAAACAGTTAAAATATATTTTCTTTATTCGTGTTGTGTTTATATCGAGGACAGGCAAGATGTAATGCAGGGATGTAGATGAGAAAGGGAACAATGAGAGGGAGAGGAGAGAGAAAGAGGAGAGAAAGAGAGAAGGAGGAGAGAGGAGTGAGGGAGATGAAAGAGGGAGGGGGAGAGGAGAGAGGGAGAGGAGAGAAGGAGGAGGGAGAGGAGAGAGGGAGAGAAGAGAAGGAGGAGAGAGGGAGGAGGGAGAGGAGTGAGGGAGATGAAAGAGGGATGAGGGAAAGGAGAGAGGGAGAGTAGAGAAGGAGGAGAGAAAGGAGAAAAGGAGGAAGGTGAGGAGGAGAGGAGAGAAGGAGGAGGGCAAGGAGGGAGAGGAGAGAGGGATACGAGAGAGGGGGAGAGGAGAGAAGGAGAGAGGGAGGAGGGAGAGGAGTGGGGGAATTGAAAAAGGGAGGGGGAGAGAGGGAGAGGAGAGAAGGAGGAGGGTGAGGAGAGAAGGAGGAGGGCAAGGAAGGAGAGGAGAGAGGGATATGAGAGAGGGGGGAGAGGGAGGAGGGAGAGGAGGGAGGGAAATGAAAGAGGGAGGGGGAGAGGAGAGAAGGAGGAGGGAGAGGGAGGAGAGGAGAGAAGGAGGAGGGTAAGGAGAGAGGGAGGGGGAGAGGAGAGAGGGAGGAGGGTGAGGAGAGAAGGAGGAGGGAGAGGAGAGGGAGGAGGAGGGAGAGGAGAGAGGGAGGGGAGAGAGGGAGGAGGGAGAGGAGAGAGAGGAGGGTGAGGAGTGAAGGAGAGGAGAGAAGGAGGGAGAGTAGAGGAGAGGAAAGAGGGAGAGGAGAGAGGGAGGAGAGGACAGAGGGAGAGGAAAGAAGGAAGAGGGAGAGGAGAGAGGGAGGAGCGTGTGGAACATAAACGGTGAAGACTGTCATAAATAGAAAGCACACAGTGCTGCGGATGTTTCTGCAGCTGCTGTCTGCTGGCGTCTGGCTGAACAGGTGCATTCTGGGAACCTGGGAGTCAACTGAACACTTATTTATGGATAAATGTGTGTGTGTGTGTGTGTGTGTGTGTGTGTGTGTGTGTGTGTGTGTGAGAGAGAGAGAAAGAGACACTGTATCCTGAATCTGTGTTGAAGTGTACATGATATTTTGCAATATTTAACATATGTAATATTGTTATGATGAGCACTTCAGTACGTTCAGAAGTAGGCTGCCTAAGTAGGGAGTGTGACTCTGTAAGACAGTGGGTCCTGTTCAAGAGGTAGTGTGAGGACAAGTGTCTTCTAAGTGTCCCTGTTCAATTAAAAGTAAGCAGCACCCTTTCCTTGGTCCACTAGAACACACACACACACACACACACACACAGGAGGATTACCAGTTCAGTCCACCAGGGGGCATGTCAGAGCACGAACACAAACCTGCAATATTTCACGCTAAAAATTCTTGGCATGGATTCACACACTCTGTTAATTTACATTTCTAACCTTTTTAAATCATCGTCATGTTTGTGGACATAAACACCAGCTGTTTTATTCAGAATGGAAAATAATTTATCGACTATAAAAGGGTGAGAAGCTCGGTCATTCGGGAGAGACTCGGAGTAGAACCGCTGCTCCTCCACATTGAAAGGAGTCAGTTGAGGTGGTTCAGGCACCTTGTTAGGATGCCCCCTGGATGCCTCCCAAGGGAGGTTCTCTGGGCATGCCCCACTGGGAGGAGACCCCGGGGCAGACCCAGGACATGCTGGAGAGATTACATCTCTCGACTGGCCTGGGAACGCCTCGGTATTCCCCCGGAAAAGAGCTGGTGGAGGTGGCCAGGGAGAGGGAAGTCTGGGCTGCTCTGCTTAGGCTGCTACCCCCGCGACCCGGATCCGGATAAGCGGTAGAAAATGGATGGATGGATGGACGGACTATAAAACGTGTGTGTGTGTTATGTTGTGGATGTTTGTCTGTGCATGTGTCTGTACAGTGGTGATGTATAAATTATGTCTCTGTCTCTCTCTGTGTCCCTGTAAGACAGAAAATCCCTCCAGTTCTCCGACGTTTCAGAACCCTGGGAGGACAGTGGAATAGTAAACCTGTGTAAATAGATGTTCTGAATATGTGTTTATTTCTCACAGTGAAGGAGAAAGTGCACCTCAGTCTCACCCTCACCTGCCACACAGGGTCATCAGGTTCTTTGCTCTCTCAAGAACCAGGATTTTCTCTGTTTGGACTGTGCTCACTGAGTCTGGACCAGGTCAGGATCTGCCTCTGCTTTGAGTCTCTGACAGTAAAGAGATGTTCCTCTCACTCAGATTCAAATTTTTTTTCTAATTTTCTTTGCCAATGTTCCAAATACTTTTCTTTCCTTTGTTGGATGAGCTTGCTGATGTTAAGTTTAAAAGCAGTGCTGGTATGAGAAACACAGTGAGTATCAATTAGAGGGAGGACAGTCTCAGTACACGCCGACCCTCAGGACTCAGAGGATTCAGGACTCAGAGGATTCAGAACTCAGGTCTTGAGTTGGTTCTGTGTTTAAATGCAGTGTATCTGTGTTTGTAAACAGATCCAGAATTTGAGAGCGGTTCAGTGCCAGTGGAAATCTGCCTGATTCTCCTCTACACGCTTTCGCTGGAGTTTTCTTTGGAATTTTTCAGATCTTTCGATGGAATTCTCCATGTGGCTTCTGTAGGATGTTTGTCTGATGTTGTGTCACTGTGATTGGACCCCACACCTCACCTCCATACAACACAACTGGCTCGATTGAAAGGGCAAATATTTTTTGCACCAAAGCTTAATAAATATGTTTATACACCAAAATGTTGTTTTTATTGCGTATAGAGTTCTGTGAGCTTTTTCCTTTGGTCCAGTCACCGCCCAGCTGAAACTCCCCAATGCAGGTGTGATCATGCAGGTAACAGCGCTGCGTCGTGTGCTGCGTGGTGCTGCCCAACTCCCCCCAACCCCAGGGGGGGAATGCTCTCTGTGCTCCTCACACCTGGGCTTCTTCTGGAAAGATCATCATGTTTGTGTTCTTGAGATTTCCTGTCCGAGCCCAGTGCAGACACGGGGCAGTGATCCTCTCGCAGGTCCACACGCTGCTGGAGGCCCTGCAGTCGCGCACATCAGGAGGAGATGTGGAACAGTGTTGAGCTGAGGATTCACTTCTGCTTCACTCCTCTTTTCTGAGTCAAACACTGCGTAATTGTGTTGCTAATTTTCACAGCGTTGTCATTTTCAGAATAAACTCTTGATTATCTGATAGACTTTAGTCCTCACACCACTTGGTAAAAGTGTAAAATATAATCCTTTGTGCCAAAGAGAGTCAAATGGGTTTCTTTAAATCAAGAAAACAAGTAAATATTTTCCTTTTTTTTGTTTGTTTGGTTTACATGTTTATTTATTTGGGTTTTTAGGGTGTAAATGTGGTGAGTAGTGCACTAATCCAGAAGAAAAACGATGTTTTGCTCAGAACACTGTGCTCTCTCTCTCTCTCTCTCTCTCTCTGTGGGTGTTACTGTATCAGTCGAGGCGACCATCCAGTTTGCAGAGATAAACCCTGATCCTCTTAACACACACACACACACACACACACACTAAGACCTCTGTAGGCTGCAGTGTTAGCTGAGTGGTGTTCAGAGAAAAAAAACGATATAACTCAGTGTTTTTGGTGTAGAAATGATGAGTGTGTGTCAGACACATGTGGTGATGAGTGTGTTAGTGTGTGTGTTAGTGTGTGTGTTTGATCAGACACTCTGTAAAAGACAGATGATCAACAGGAGGATGGGTGAGTGACCATACTTCTCACAGACGATCCTTTTAATGAATCACTAACAATTACTGACACTTTTCACTGAATCATTATGATTACGTTTCCAGAATCATTTTACTGAATCACTGCATGTACAGCATGTTCGGTGAATCGTTTAACTGAAATTATTTTGATTATTAAAAATTATTTTCAAAGAATTACTTTGTAATTTATTTTTTGATATTATTGAAATATTTGAAAGAATATTTTTAATAAATCACAAAACCAAATAATTTTGGCTTACTCTAAACTAAAGGTCACTTTCCTGAACCATGGTTTATAGAGAATTATTTTGCTGAATCATTCTAGAGATTCATAACTATTTAGTAACATTTTACTCAACATTTTTTAAAGTCTCACATTGTGTGTGTGTGTGTGTGTGTATAGGCAGTTATATGTATATTGTAAATGGTCTAAAGTCTTTATAAATCCCTTATAAAGGTCATATTTCACTGATGTTCCCCAATATTACAGATCGCCTGAGGGCACCTCTGAGTTTGGAGCTGCAGACGGTGAACTGTACAGCGTTCCGAATTCAGTGGAAAATTCCACACAGGCACAACACTATCACTGGATACAGGGTATGCACACACACACACACACACACACACACACACAGAGTATATAGAGTAGGTCCTGATTTTGACCAGAGCCTGTCTTGTGGGTTTAGTGAGCGTTGTCTCTCTCTCTCCCTCTCTCTGTGTGTGTGTGTGTGTGTGTGTGTGTGTGTGTGTGTGTGTGTGTGTGTGTGTGTGTGTGTGTGTTGCAGGTGTTCTATGCAGAGATGAGAGACGGTCGTTATGTGAATCCCACCATGATTCTGGATGTTCCTCTGAGTGCACACACACTCCTCACTGTACACACACACACACACACACACACACACACACACACACACACACACACACTTTTACACAGATTCACTATGCTGTGTGTTTTGTTAACACACTTCGCTGTCCTTTCTTGTGTTTCAGTGTTGACTAGTTTAGTTTATTTCACCACCACACACAAGCTCACAGTTGGTTCTGTAATTATCACAGGGGCCGTTTCCTGCACAGCTGAGTTTAGTGAGTATAAGTCATCACATCTCATCACTCATCACAATAATCATCACAATAAATAAATAAACCTAAAAAAATACCTTATAAAGCTTTAGCGTGTGTGTGTGTAGGATGTGGTGATTGGAGGGCTGGACATGGGGACTCAGTACGGTATCAGTGTAGCAGCGTATGATGGAACAACACAGGGACGTCCCAGCATGCCGAGGAGTGTTAGCACCGCCTCCCAGGGTAAACCACACCCACTGGTCACTCACCCCAGCATCTTAATCAAAACTCATTAATCACAACTGTTCTTCTTTATCATTATACATAAATCTGTCTCACTGTCTATTGGTCTCTCTTTGTCTCTCTTCTCACTCTCTCTGTCTGTCTTTCAGGTGTGTGTATGCCCCCCTCCGCTCCCACTCAGGCTGAGGTGGTTGCCTTGTCGGACACAGAATTGGCATTGTCATGGCAACAGAGTGAAAGTCAAGGGAGCTCACCTGTGCTCCACTTCCTGGTTGCGTACATCAGGTAACGTTTGTGTGTGTGTGTGTGCGCGCGTGTGCGTGCGCGTGTTACTGTGTTCACTGCTTCAGTAATTGGGATTATATTTACACCCAAACGCTTGACACTCAGCATCTTCAGGGTTGTTTACAACAGTTTAGAAGCGATGTATCCACTCGATCTCAGCTTCGGTAAGTCATGTAGCATGTAAGTGACGTCACAATCTTGGATTTCTCATTATCTCTAGCTGCTTTATCCTGTTCTACAGGGTCACAGGCAAGCTGGAGCCTATCCCAGCTGAGTACGGGTGAAAGGCGGGGTTCACCCTGGACAAGTCGCCAGGTCATCACAGGGCTGACACATAGACACAGACAACCATTCACACTCACATTCACACCTACGCTCAATTTAGAGTCACCAGTTAACCTAACCTGCATGTCTTTGGACTGTGGGGGAAACCGGAGCACCCGGAGGAAACCCACGCCGACACGGGGAGAACATGCAAACTCCGCACAGAAAGGCCCTCGCCGGCCACGGGGCTCGAACCCGGACCTTCTTGCTGTGAGGCGACAGTGCTAACCACTACACCACCGTGCCGCCCCCACAATCTTGGGTTCTCTCACGTAATTTGTTCTCAGAGTGTGATATCTGAACCTCAGAGAGAATGACATGTCAGTGCCAAGGGACATTGTTTTTCTTTTAAAATAAAATCTGTATACAGTATACAGGGACAAACATGAACAAGCAAACATTCGAACATGTCCTGTGTGGAGATTATCTGTCAGTATAAAGGAGTTTATTTTGGGGTTTGTTTGGCTTTTATGATGAGAACTGATCAGTTAATGATGTAATGTACTGTAAAATAGCTTACAGCTAGTATTAGTCATTGCGAGTGAAACAGTGTGTGTGTGTGTGTGTGTGTGTGTGTGTGTGTGTGTGTGTGTGTGTGTGAGAGAGACAGGCCAGAGATGGACTCTGAGTGGACGATCATCCGTGAGCCGGTGGAGTCGAACTCAATGGTTTTTAAGGGTCTAATTCCGCAAACTAAGTATCAGTTCATCATCAGATCTGTAAACCAGTATGGTATCAGTCATCCCAGCCCAGTCAGCCACCCCATCCGCACCCTTGGTAAGCCTCGCCCACCACACCACTCACCAATCACACACAGACCACTGCACAATCGCCTTGTGTCTCTATATCCCTAATGTTATCATCACATCAGACCTTCACAAGTGGGATACTTACATTACACAGAGATTAAACACACACACACACACACACACACACACACACACACACACACACACACTAATCCCCCCAGGATTAACAGGGGTAATTGTGGGTAACACTGTGTTCAGTGGAATTACACAGGTCTGGGCCGATGTGTCAGTTTGATGTGATATATCAGTGATACAGTGATAATAATAATAATAATAATAATAATAATAATAATAATAATAATAATAATCACATTTACAGTCTGATATATGACTTTACAGACCTGAGAAATCAGACATCGCAACACTGTTCACTCGTGTCAGAGCTGCTTTTATAGGAAATTAATCAACACTTTCCGACCAATCACAATCCAGAATTTGACATCAGACAACACAAGCAAACAATTCTACATTATATATATATATGTCTATCTATCTGCCTATACAGTATATATATATAATACAGTGGTGCTCGAAAGTTTGTGAAACCTTTAGAATTGTCTATATTTCTGCATAAATATGACCTAAAACATCATCAGATTTTCACACAAGTCCTAAAAGTAGATAAAGAGAACCCAGTTAAACAAATGAGACAAAAATATTATACTTGGTCATTTATTTATTGAGGAAAATGATCCAATATTACATATCTGTGAGTTGCAAAAGTATGTGAACCTTTGCTTTCAGTATCTGGTGTGACCCCCTTGTGCAGCAATAACTGCAACTAAACGTTTGCAGTAACTGTTGATCAGTCCTGCACACCAGCTTGGAGGAATTTTAGCCCATTCCTCCGTACAGAACAGCTTCAACTCTGGGATGTTGGTGGGTTTCCTCACATGAACTGCTCGCTTCAGGTCCTTCCACAACATTTCCATTGGATTAAGGTCAGGACTTTGACTTGGCCATTCCAAAACATTAACTTTATTCTTCTTGAACCATTCTTTGGTAGAACGACTTGTGTGCTTAGGGTCGTTGTCTTGCTGCATGACCCACCTTCTCTTGAGATTCAGTTCATGGACAGATGTCCTGACATTTTCCTTTAGAATTCGCTGGTATCATTCAGAATTCGTTGTTCCATCAATGATGGCAAGCCGTCCTGGCCCAGATGCAGCAAAATAGGCCCAAACCATGATGCTACCACCACCATGTTTCACAGATGGGATAAGGTTCTTATGCTGGAATGCAGTGTTTTCCTTTCTCCAAACATAACACTTCTCATTTAAACCAAAAAGTTCTATTTTGGTCTCATCCGTCCACAAAACATTTTTCTAATAGCCTTCTGGCTTGTCCACATGATCTTTAGTAAACTGCAGACAAGCAGCAATGTTCTTTTTGGAGAGCAGTGGCTTTCTCCTTGCAACCCTGCCATGCACACCATTGTTGTTCAGTGTTCTCCTGATAGTGGACTCATGAACATTAACATTAGCCAATGTGAGAGAGGCCTTCAGTTGCTTAGAAGTTACCCTGGGGTCTTTTGTGACCTCGCCGACTATTACACGCCTTGCTCTTGGAGTGATCGTTGTTGGTCGACCACTCCTGGGGAGGGGAACAGTAGTCTTGAATTTCCTCCATTTGTACACAATCTGTCTGACTGTGGATTGGTGGAGTCCAAACTCTTTAGAGATGGTTTTGTAACCTTTTCCAGCCTGATGAGCATCAACAACGCTTTTTCTGAGGTCCTCAGAAATCTCCTTTGTTTGTGCCATGATACACTTTCACAGACATGTATTGTGAAGATCAGACTTTGATAGATCCCTGTTCTTTAAATAAAACAGGGTGCCCACTCACACCTGATTGTCATCCCATTGATTGAAAACACCTGACTCTAATTTCACCTTCAAATTAACTGCTAATCCTAGGGGTTCACATACTTTTGCCACTCACAGATATGTAATATTGGATCATTTTCCTCAATAAATAAATGACCAAGTATAATATTTTTGTCTCATTTGTTTAACTGGGTTCTCTTTATCTACTTTTAGGACTTGTGTGAAAATCTGATGATGTTTTAGGTCATATTTATGCAGAAACATAGAAAATTCTAAAGGGTTCACAAACTTTCAAGCACCACTGTGTGTGTATGTATATATATATATATATATATATATATATATATATATATATATATATATATATATATATCCCACTCGCCCCTCCTTTGGGTGGTATTTTTTTCCCCTCAAGCTTGGGCCCTCGACCAGAAGCCTGGGAGTTTGGAGTTTGAGGGTCCTGCGCAGTATCTCAGTTGTTCCTAGGACTGCGCTTTTCTGGACAGAGATCTCAGATGTTGTTCCTGGGATCTGTTGGAGCCACTCTCCCAGTTTGGGAGTCACTGCACTAAGGGCTCCTATCACCATGGCGACCACTGTTATCTTTATCTTCCACATCTTTTCTAGTTCTTCTTTCAGCCCTTGATACTTCTCGAGCTTCTCAAGTTCCTTTTTCCTGATGTTATTGTCACTTGGTATTGCCACATCTATGACCACAGCCTTGTTCTCCTGTTTGTCCACCACTATCATGTCCGGTTGGTTAGCCATTACCAGTTTTTCTGTCTGTATCTGGAAGTCCCACAGGATCTTAGCTTAGTCATTCTCAACCACCTTCAGAGGTGTGTCCCACTTTGACCTTGGGACTTCCAGTCCATACTCGGCACAGATGCTTCTGTACACTATGCCAGCCGCTTGGTTATGTTGTTCCATGTACACTCTTCCTGCTAGCATCTTACACCCTGCTGTTATGTGCTGGATTGTCTCAGGATCATCTTTGCACAGTCTGCACCTGGGGTCCTGCCTCATGTGGTAGACCCCAGTCTCTATTGATCTTGTGCTTAGGGTCTGTTCCTGTGCAGCTATGATTAGTGCCTCTGTGCTGTCTTCCAGTTCAGCTTTATCCAGCCACTGGTAGGATTTTTCAATATCAACCATTTCTTCTATTTGCCAGTGTTACATCCCATGCAGTGGTTTGTCTTTCCATGATGGTTCCTCTTGCACTTCCTTCTTGGGTTTCTGCTGCCTGAGGTATTCACTAAGCACTTCATCATTTGGGGCCATCTCCCTGATGTACTTATAGATCTTTGTTGTTTCATCCTGGATAGTGGCTCTGACACTCACTAGTCCTCGGCCTCCTTCATTCCTCTTAGCATACAGCCTCAGGATGCTGGACTTGGGGTGAAACCCTTGTGCACTGTCAGGAGTTTTCTTGTCCTGATGTCAGTGGCCTCTATCTCCTCCTTTGGCCAGCTTATTATGTCAGCAGGGTATCTGAAGACCAGTAGGGTGTAGGTATTGATGGCCTGGACCATGTTTTTCCCATTCAGCTGACTTCTCAGGACTTGCCTTACCCTCTGTAGGTATTTGGCTGTTGCTGCTTTCCTAGTGGCCTCTTCATGGTTCCCATTTGCCTGTGGGATTCCAAGGTACTTGTAGCTGTCTTCCACATCTCCTATTATGCCATCTGGTAGCACCACCCCCTCAGTTCTGACTGCTTTCCCTCTCCTTGTTACCCTCTGGGCACACTTATCTAGTCCGAATGACATTCTGATGTCGTTGCTGTAGATCCTGGTGGTGTGGATCAGTGAGTCAATGTCTTGCTCAGACCTGGCACACAGCTTGATGTCATCCATGTAGAGAAGGTGGCTGATGGTTGCTCCATTTTGTAGTCTGTATCCATAGCCACTCTTGGTGAGGATCTGGCTGAGGGGGTTCAGTCCTATGCAGAACAGCAGCAGGGACAGGGCATCCCCTTGGTATATGCCGCACTTGATGGTGACCTGTGTTATTGGCTTAAAGTTGGCTTCTAGGGTTGTTTTCCACAGCCTCGTTGAGTTCTTGATGAAGGTTCTGAGAGTCCTGTTGATGATGTACAGTTTCAAGCATTCCAGGATCCACATGTGAGGCATTGAGTCATAGGCTTTCTTGTAGTCAATCCAGGCAGTGCACAGATTGGTATGTCTGGTTCTGCAGTCTCAAGCTACTGCACTGTCTACCAGTAGCTGATGTTTTGCTCCTCTGGTGTTCCTAGCATTCCTTTCTGGGTCTCGCTCATGTATTGAGTCAGGTGCCTACTCATCTTATCCACTATGATGCCTGACAGGAGCTTCCATGTTGTGCAGAGGCAGGTTACCGGGTGGTAGTTGGATGGGACTGCTCCCTTCTGTGGGTCCTTCAGGATCAGGACTGTCTGACCTTCAGTCAGCCATTCCAGGTCAGTCCCATCCATGAGCAGCTGGTTCATCTGAGCTGCCATCACTCATGTACTGAGGTTAGCTTCTTTAGCCAGTAGGCATGAACCATATTTGGGCCTGGTGCTGTCCAGTTCTTCATTTTTGATGTCTGCCAAAGTGATGGTTATTGTTTCTTGTTCAGGGAGATTGCTGTATTTGGCTCTCAGGTACAGTGGTGCTTGAAAGTTTGTGAACCCATAAGCATTTTCTATATTTCTGCATAAATATGACCTAAAACATCATCGGATTTTCACACAAGTCCTAAAAGTAGATAAAGAGAACCCAGTTAAACATATGAGACAAAAATAAAAAAAAAAGTCTGATCTACGTAACATGTTTGTGGAAATGTATCATGGCATAAACAAAGGAGATTTCTGAGGACCTCAGAAAAAGTGTTGTTGATGCTCATCAGCCTGGAAAAGGTTACAAAACCATCTCTAAAGAGTTTGGACTCCACCAATCCACAGTCAGACAGATTGTGTACAAATGGAGGAAATTCAAGACCATTGTTACCCTCCCCAGGAGTGGTCAACCAACAAAGATCACTCCAAGAGTGAGACATGTAATAGTCGGTGAGGCCACAAAGGACCCCAGGGTAACTTCTAAGCAACTGAAGGCCTCTCTCACATTGGCTAATGTTAATGTTCATGAATCCACCATCAGGAGAATACTGTACAACAATGGTGTGCATGGCAGGGTTGCAAGGAGAAAGCCACTGCTCTCCAAAAAGAACATTGCTGCTCGTCTGCAGTTTGCTAAAGATCACGTGGACAAGCCAGAAGGCTATTGGAAAAATGTTTTGTGGACAGATGAGACCAAAATAGAACTTTTTGGTTTAAATGAGAAGCATTATGTTCGGAGAAAGGAAAACACTGTATTCCAGCATAAGAACCTTATCCCATCTGTGAAACATGGTGGTGTTAGTATCATGGTTTGGGCCTGTTTTGCTGCATCTGGGCCAGGACGGCTTGCCATCCTTGATGGAACAATGAATTCTGAATGATACCAGCGAATTCTAAAGGAAAATGTCAGGACATCTGTCCATGAACTGAATCTCAAGAGAGAAGGTGGGTCATGCAGCAAGACAACGACCCTAAGCACACAAGTCGTTCTAACAAAGAATGGTTAAAGAAGAATAAAGTGAATGTTTTGGAATGGCCAAGTCAAAGTCCTGACCTTAATCCAATGGAAATGTTGTGGAAGGATCTGAAGCGAGCAGTTCATGTGAGGAAATCCACCAACATCCCGGAGTTGAAGCTGTTCTGTATGGAGGAATGGGCTAAAATTCCTCCAAGCCAGTGTGTAGGACTGATCAACAGTTACCAGAAATGTTTAGTTACAGTTATTGCTGCACAAGGGGGTCACACCAGATACTGAAAGCAAAGGTTCACATACTTTTGCCACTCAGATATGTAATACTGGATCATTTTCCTCAATAAATAAATGAGCAAGTATAATATTTTTGTCTCATTTGTTTAACTGGGTTCTCTTTATCTACTTTTAGGACTTGTGTGAAAATCTGATGATGTTTTAGGTCATATTTATGCAGAAATATAGAAAATTCTAAAGGGTTCTGTGATGCCGTGGCTGGCCACCACGTCATCACGTAAGTTCTCATGGCACCTGCCTTGAACTTTCAGGACGCTTTCTCCCCATTCAAACTGCCTCGTGGATTACTACCTGATAAAGACATTACAACGGACTGTCACGTGAGTTTACACAGTTTATATGTTGTGCATACATGTCAACCTATACGGAATGTCCGTATTTTATACGGATTTGATTCAATAAACGTAGTATACGGGCGTACAAATAAAGTTATACGGATTCTTTAAAAAAACTTCAATATTTATTTAGAGCTATAATCAATTCCCTTGATGATAAAAGAGTGCGTAACATTCATTTACAAACATACTGTACACCACAGACAGCCAGTAAAGAGTCTTATGAAATTGCGCGTTATCTTGTGGTAGCGAGACTTCGTTCCACTTTTGATCATGCGCACACCGCATTGCGAGAATCCCGCTAACCGGGAAGTAACATTTTGTCTGAAACGCATATTTCCACCTGAGCGACTTTCACTAGCGACTGAAAAGATTCTGAATGGGCACTCCGGCAAGATCAACACAGACACTTGCTGTGACGTGCAGCCTCGTGAGGTATTGGTGCAGAGCGCTAAAAAAGCTGTCATGGAGTACAATTCAGAACATTAGAGTGACACTTTGTGTTTTTGTCGAACATTGGAGCTTTGTATTCATTCTGAAGGTTTATTAGGGCCCGAGCCCTATGGGCGAAGGCCCTATTGTTCTTGTAAGAGTTCACTATTATTATTCTTCCGTCTTCTTCTTCTTCTTTATTTTTCTCCGCTGTTGGGCCATTTTCGGGGCGCTTGCCATGGGCGAAAACGCATGAAATTTGGCACCAGTTCTGAGAATTGCCACCGCTACTCAGAACCAAAAGCCCAAACTTGGCCGGGGCTCAGGGCCTCTATAGCGCCCCCTAAGTCGTTGTGATTTTGGCCTCCCGCATTAAGGTTGACATTAACTACATGGTTGCCATGTAGTTTGTAGTAGTGGCATGCAATTTGGTACGCATATGTATCTCGCTAAGCCGGACAAAAATGTAATGCCAATGCATTAGCCACGCCCAACAGGAAGTGAGGTAATTTCACTTTTGTGCAAAATGCATGGCCACGAAGACGGCGCAACTCCTCCTAGACCGTTCATAGGAATGTCACCAAAATTGATACACATCATCTACAGACATGGCTGACAAAAGTTACTAAATACGTTTCACGTTGGATAAACCGTTCAGAAGTTATACGTCAATCAATTTTCAATGCAAAATTTTACATGCTTAAAAATTCATAACAAATCTTCTAATTGCTCAAAACTGCTCATACTTCGCACGCACATCTCTCATTGGGCTTCTGACATGTTACCCAATTTCTGTGATATTTCGCCACTGGGGGCGCTATTTTTGGGCAAAAAATCCAATCTTTCCTCGAATTTGGTCAAACTTCACGGCCACCCTCTTACTACCTCCCATGTCATGTATACCACATTTTGGAAATTTTCGTCCATGGGGGCCGCTGTTTTTGGCCGACGCAATTGCTCCAAAACGGGTTTTTGGTAAATAATTCCATAATGCTTTTCCTTCACACCACTACCTTGTGATAGTACGTTGCTGTTGTAGACACTTATTTTGCCAACTCATAATCGCTCATGTACAGCATAGCGCCACCTACTGACATGGGAAAAACCAAAAAATTTATTCTTCAAAAATCTATGTCTCATCTTCTATTTACTCAATTGTCATCAAACTTCATACGCAAACTCTTCATAGCTCACCTGACATATATGCCAAATGTTGTGCACTTTCGCCACTGGGGGCGCTATTTTTGGGCAAAAAATCCGATCTTTCCTCAAATTTGGTCAAACTTCACGGCCACCCTCTTACTACCTCCCATGTCATGTATACCACATTTTGGGAATTTTCGTCCATGGGGGGCGCTGTTTTTGGCCGACGCAATTGCTCCACAACGGGTTTTTGGTAAATAATTCCATACTGCTTTTCCTTCACACCACTACCTTGTGATAGTACGTTGCTGTTGTAGACACTTATTTTTCCAACTCATAATCGCTCATGTACAGCATAGCGCCACCTACTGACATGGGAAAAACCAATAAATTTATTCTTCAAAAATCTATATCTCATCTTCTATTTACTCAATTGTCATCAAACTTCATACGCAAACTCTTCATAGCTCACCTGACATGTACGCCAAATTTTGTGCACTTTCGCCCCTGGGGGTGCTGGTTATGGCTAAAATGATATTGCAGCTTCTGATTTGTCAAACTTGGCAAGCAAACTCTTTACAAGACCCTTATTGGGGCGCTTGCCATGGTCGACGACGCACGAAATTTGGCTCCTTTTTCTTAGACTGCCACCGCTACTGAGAACCAGAAGCCCAGATCCAGGCGGGCCTCAGGGCCTCTATAGCGCCCCCCGAGCACCGTCCAGTGCGAGACCCTATTGTTACCATGTGTCCAATTCTGTGCTTTGTCGCCATTGTGGGAGTAATGTCTCTTGCCGAAGAAGCAGTGGAAGTTATTTCGCGGGGACGCATGCCCCCGCCCCCCTTGGCCGCTGGCGCGAGGGCCCGTCGAGGCCGCTTGCGGCTTTAATTGTTATTAATATTGAATAAAAAGTAGCTGGGATATATCATTGTTAATTATCATTCACATTTTAGGTAAATTATTTTAATTTGCATCTTATACGGATTTTATAAGGGAAATACGGATTTTGGAGGTTGGTTATACAGGTTTGATTGACCAAAGGTTGACATGTATGGTTGTGTTTCATGTGCAGTATTATCTTAACTCGGGTGCACACGGTTAAGTTTGCTGTCGAGCATTTTACATGTCTTAAACTCCGCGAAACGCCGACATAAACATTCCAGAGACACTGCAGCCGCGATATGTTTATTTAATCATTCTCGCGTGTAAACTTTCTTGCCAGTGTAATCAACATGTTTTAAAGCTATAAGAGTTTGCTAATGTCTATAAAATGTGTGATAACCAACTTACCAGTGCCGTAGTGTTTCCTCACTCTTGTAAAAGAGTCTGCACGGTCACTGTTGAGATATACTGGTGTTCTCAGGTTAGGCACGTTCAGGCATACACGAGCGCTGCGCGTACTTAATTATGGTATGTTCCAATTTGTGTTATCTTGTGTTTCAAGTTTATTTATGGTTTGATTATGATTTTAGTACATGTACTATTGGTTTTTATGCTAGCACATTTGATTTGTATTTCAGTATTTTGTTGTATTTATTTTCTTTTGCCTATTTCAGTGCTCCACTGTCAGTTTACCCCCATGTAATTTGTAACAGTGGTATGATCCATCGGGGGAACGAGTACTTGAACTCTGTTAAAAGAGTTACCTGGGTCAGTCTAGGGGGGCCAGCGATGAGTGCGGACCTGTGGGTGGTAGGCCTTGTTAACTCAGTGTCTGAGTGATTTTGTATGCGCTGTTGCTGTAGTTAGCTAGCTTTATTTCCAGTATTATTTTTTGCCTTTTTGTTTGACCATCGTGTCATTATTTATTTTCAGGGTTTTTTTTGATTCACTGTAAATATTCTGCATGGTTTTGGGAGCTGTCATTAGTTAAAAATAAATTTAACCATCCTTTGCGTACATCATCCTTCTCCTGACTCCTCATTGGTTACAAAGACTTGCCTTCCATGGTTACCCGTCTCTACAGGTTCACAAACTTTCAAGCACCACTGTACATTAGTAACTGAGCACTGTCATTATGTGATTTTTCCTTCTCCCATATCCCTTTCCAGTATTGGTCAGTCTCCAGCCTTGGTGGATCTGGAACCATGTTGTTATTACCCTGCCACTGGGTGTACACCTTTAATGATTGAGTAAAGAACATCCTATTTATTCTCCTGGCTTCAGCTTTGCTTGTGTACCTCCATAGATGGGTAGCCAGGGTTATGAGTCTTTGTTGAGTCTTTAGGGCCTCAGGTATGGACAGCTCGCTGTATTTCTTACATAGCCCTTTCCTTGTCATACCTTTCTAGAGTTCTGATAACTTGTTAACTTTTCTCCAGGTTACTTTGATCTTAGCCTCTAACCTTCTCTTCAATGGTGATATTGCACCTTATGGTTAGTGTCCATCTTATAACTGAGCATTTTCAGGATCACCGTTGCTGTGATGTATATCAGCTTGTTGGTCTCAGTGATGGTCATAGTAGGGATTGTTCATACTGCTGCATTCACATTTTCTCGGAGACTTTCAGGAGGTACTTCACACAGTCTTGGTAGTCGGGCACGGTGGTTCCAGGTGTTCAGATTTGCTTGCAAGGGTGTGTTGCTGGGGGGTTCCCAGTCTCAGTCTTTGAGTGTGGGGATGATTCCCCCCTCCCCCCGACCAGGCATCCTGACGCCTTTATTAACATCTCTTCAGTGAGGTGATATTTTCAGTTCACATTTTGATAGCTGAAGCCATTTCCCGTTATGAAGAACCTCCACTTTTTTTTTAAGCAGCTGAAGCCATTTCCCATTGTGAAGAACTTACACTTCCAGCTCCGATCACCAAGTAGCACTTCTGCTCATGGACATGTCATTTACAAAAAGACAATACTGCACAACACACCTGTTCTCAAAAACACACCTGAACTTCAGATCCGTGGCATGCCATTCAGTAGAGTTTGGATATGTGTGTGTGTGTGTGTGTGTGTGTGTGTGTGTGTGTGTGTGTGTGTGTAGCAGGTCCGGCTGAAGTGAGCAGTGGTGATGAGGAGCTCTACACGGATGATGTGGGGTTTGCTGTTGACTCAGATTATGATGTCTTTGTAGATGAGGTGTGTGATCTGAATTATATTAGTCAGACTCACTAACTGTTTATTTGCATTAATGATAGCAATGTGGATTTTTTTTATTCAGAATGCTAGCTTTAGTGCTGAACCACAGACTGGGTGTTTGAAAATGCTGATAATCTCCTTTTATTCACACTGTTTCCTCAGACATCAACAGATGTTAATTTAATTCAGTATTAAAGTCTCTTCAGTGAGGTGATGTTTCCAGTTTGCATTTTTACAGCTGCAGCCATTTCCTGTTATGAAGAACCTACACTCCCAGCTCCGATCACCAAGCAGTGCTTCTGCTAATGGACATGTAATTTACAGAAAGACAATACTGCACAACACACCTGTGCTCAAAAACACACCTGAACTTCAGATCAGTGACATGCCATTCAATAAAGTTTGGACATTAACGACTACCACACCCAGCATAAGCCCCACCCTTTCTAAAACAGCACCTCCCATCACACGCCCCCTGCTTTCTAAAACAGCCCTTCCCACCACCAGCCCTATCATCACATCCTGGAAAGGCATGGAGCCCCGTGTGTATGATGTGTCATGTGATGAGACAGTGTGCCCTCCGGACAGTTTCTGCAGTAATGACTACGACAGCGGAGGATCAAGATGTCACTGCAACCTTGGTCACCGTGGAAACCTCTGCTCCGAAGGTGACATGCTCTTTTATGTGACCTGCTCAATACCTCTTTTATTTTTGTATGTGTGCATGTGTATGACTCACGTGTGTTTTCCACATAGGTGTGTTGATACGGTTTCCAAGGTTTTACGGATTTTCTCACATGACTTTTGAACCCCTAAAGAACTCGTACCAGAGCTTCCAGATTACTCTGGAGTTCAAGGTCAAACACTTTCTCTCTCTCTCTCTCTCTCTCTCTCTCTGTTTCTCTTTCACTCACTGTTTCACTCTTTGTGCCTCTTTATAAGTTTCAGATAACACACAATATTTCCTTCAGAATGGAATGTCCACAGCTTAAAAAGCATGGTTATAATAAAAACAGCTTGTGTGTGTGTGTGTGTGTGTGTGTGTGTGTGTGTGTGTGTGTGTGTGTGTGTGTGTCAGGCGGACTCTGAGGATGGTCTATTGTTGTACTGTGGAGAGAATGAACGCAGTCGAGGAGATTTCATATCTCTTGCTCTGGTGCACAAGAAACTTCACTACAGGTCACATCCTCTACACCAACACCTCAACAGCTCCTCTAGAACCTCAGCAACTCCTCTAGAACCTCAGCAACTCCTCTAGAACCTCAGTAACTCCTCTACCACCTCAGCAACTCCTACAGAACCTCAACAACTCCTCCAGAACCACAACAACTCCTCTACCACCTCAGCAACTCCTCCAGAACCACAGCAACTCCTCTACAACCCCAGCAACTCCTCTACCACCTCAGCAACTCCTACAGAACCTCAACAACTCCTCCAGAACCACAGCAACTCCTCTACCACCTCAGCAACTCCTACAGAACCTCAATAACTCCTCCAGAACCTCAGCAACTCCTCCAGAACCACAGCAACTCCTCTACAACCCCAGCAACTCCTCTACCACCTCAGCAACTCCTACAGAACCTCAACAACTCCTCCAGAACCACAGCAACTCCTCTACCACCTCAGCAACTCCTACAGAACCTCAATAACTCCTCCAGAACCTCAGCAACTCCTCTACCACCTCAACAACTCCTCCAGAATTTCAGCAACTCCTCTACCACCTCAACTCCTCCAGAATCTCAGCAACTCCTCTAGAACCTCAGTAACTCTTCTACCAACCCAGCAACTCCTACAGAACCTCAACAACTCCTCCAGAACCACAGCAACTCCTCTACCACCTCAGCAACTCCTCCAGAACCACAGCAACTCCTCTATAACCCCAGCAACTCCTCTACCACCTCAGCAACTCCTACAGAACCTCAACAACTCCTCCAGAACCACAGCAACTCCTCTACCACCTCAGCAACTCCTACAGAACCTCAAGAACTCCCCCAGAACCTCAGCAACTCCTCTACCACCTCAACAACTCCTCCAGAATTTCAGCAACTCCTCTACCACCTCAACTCCTCCAGAATCTCAGCAACTCCTCTAGAACCTCAACAACCCCTCTACCACTTCAGCAAGTCTTTTACAGTTTTCCCCAATTGCTTAGACACAATTCCTGGAACAATTTCCTTTTTCTCAAATCATTACACACAACCCAACTCACACCCAACATTGCAAACTTCTAACATCTGGGTTCAATTCAAAAGTGATTTTTGCACATTCAGTGAATGTACATGTTATTGAGCATCAGTGTTTTCATCTTGTCTTAGTGCTGGGCCAGGCCATAATATCTCATCAACATCACAAAGGATGTTTTCTCTTGCCAGGCAGCATGGGAAAAATGCCCTTGTGTACTTTATCCAACCCAGGATAGACTCTATAAACACATCACCACAGGCACCCTCCATTGTCTCGGGGAGGTTTTGCTGTGTGTAGGGGTTACAGTCAATTGCTTTCCATCACCATTCAGAAAAAAAAATTCATCTATCAGATTTAGAAATGGGGGCATATGCTGGCAGAAAAATACTGGTGAACCTGGAGTGATCATTGACCCAGGTGTGAACCAGATCAGCCCAATGGAAACTCACTGTAGTATAAGAGCGGGTGCATGGAGCACAGAAGTACGGCAGGCCAGAACTGAGTTCCAACAAAACTCTTTTATTTAGCTTTTCAGCTTTTATACTCCCAGCCACACACACACACACACACACACACACACACACACACACACACACAAGTCATCTGGTTGGGGAGAGAGCTTCCGTCCTCTGCTCTCTCTCTCCTTATATAGGGTGCGGTCACTGTGGAAGACACACAAACACAGATTAACAGACATCACATCAGGTGTAGTGATTCTGCCACTTACCTTCCCTGACTCCGCCCTCCTGTCATAGACCGATGCTTGACCACGCCCCCTCTGCCACATACCCCCACCGCCCGACTCAGGCCGGGCAGCCGTCCGGCCTGCAGCCGACTCCCCCCCCCCCCTTGACAGGAGAGGAAGTCCGCCACGACCATCTGCGCCCCCAGCCTGTGGATCACCTTGAAATTAAAGGGCTGGAGTGCCAGATTGGGTGATCCGCGCGTTGGCATCCTTCATGCGGTGGAGCCACTGGAGGGGCACGTGGTCCGAACAGAGGATGAAAGGGCACCCCAGGAGGTAGTAGTGGAGGGCGAGGACTGCCCACTTGATCACCAGGCACTCCTTCTCTATGGTGCTGTAGCGCCCCTCATGCACTGACAGCTTCCTACTGATATAGAGCACGGGGTGGTCCTCCCCCTCCACCTCCTGGGACAGAACAGCCCCCAGCCCTCTGTCCGAGGCATCCGTCTGCAACATAAAGGGGAGAGAAAAGTCAGGGGAGTGTAACAGTGGCCCCCCGCACAGTGCAGCCTTCACCTCAGAAAAAAACCCGCTGGCATTGCTCCGTCCACTGGACCGGATCTGGTGCCCCCTTTTTAGTGAGATCAGTCAGCGGGCTGGTGACGTCCGAATAATTAGGTATACACCTACGATAGTAGCCAGCCAGCCCCAGGAACTGTCTCACCCCCTTTTTGGTCTTGGGCCTCGGGCAGGCCGCAATCACTGCTGTCTTGTTAATTTGGGGATGCATCTGCCCATTGCCTAAGTGGAAGCCCAGATACCGTACTTCCACCCGCCCAATCGCACACTTCTTCAGGTTGGCTGTGAGGCCCGCTCGCCTCAGCGACCCAAGGACAGCCCTCAGGTGTTGCAGGTGCCGCGGCCAGTCGTTACTATAGATTATGATGTCGTCTAAGTACACGGCCGCAGAGGTGGCATGGGGGCGGAGGACCCTGTCCATAAGCCGCTGAAACGTAGCGGGCGCCCCAAACAACCCAAAAGGAAGTGTGATAAATTGGTGTAAGCCAAACGGTGTGGAAAAGGCTGTTTTTTCTCGGGATAGTGGAGTCAAGGGGATCTGCCAATAACCCTTTGTCAAATCCAGTGTCGAATAAAAGCGAGCTGTGCCTAGTCTATCCAGCAACTCATCAATACGAAGCATTGGGTACACATCGAATTTAGACACTGCGTTGACTTTTCTATAGCCCACACAGAACCGGACTGACCCGTCGGCCTTGGGAACCAAGACCACCGGGCTGCTCCAGTCACTGTGGGACTCCTTGACGATGCCCATTTCGAGCACAGCCTTGAGTTCTTCCCGAACCACCTTTTTCTTGTGTTTGGGCAGCCTGTCAGGGCGGCTGCGCACTACCACCCCCAGGGGCGTCTCAATGTGGTGTTCTATGAGGCGGGTGTGGCCGGGCAGGGGTGAGAACACGTCCGAAAATTCGGTCTGCAACTGGGCAACCTCCGTGAGTTGGGTCGGGGAGAGGTGGTCTCCACAGGGGACCGGAGAGGTACGCGATGTCAATGTTCCCTTTTGAACCTCCGGCCCCAGCTCTGCCTTCTCTGGAACCACTGACACCAACGCCACAGGGACCTCCTCATTCCAGAGTTTGAGCAGATTGAGGTGGTAAATCTGTAGTACCCCGCCCCTGTCCGTCTGCCTCACCTCATAGTCAACATCCCCGACTCGCCGTATGACCTCAAAGGGTCCTTGCCACTTGGCGATCAATTTGGAGCTCGACGTAGGCAACAGTACGAGTACTTTATCTCCCGGTGTGAACTCCCTAAGGCGCGTACCCCTGTTGTACAGGCAGATTTGATGTTCTTGGGCCTGCTGCAAATTCTCCTGGGTTAGGTGTGTGAGTGTGTGGAGTTTTGCGTGCAGGTTGATAACGTATTGGATTTCATTTTTGCTCGATGAAGGTCCCTCCTCCCAATTTTCCCGCCGTCTAGGATGCCGCACGGCTTACGCCCATATAATAATTCGAACGGGGAGAACCCTGTGGAGGCTTGTGGGACCTCTCGCACTGCGAATAACAGGGGTTCGAGCCTTTTATCCCAATTATGTGCATCCTCGTGTACAAACTTTTTAATTATGTTCTTGAGGGTGCGATTGAACCGTTTGACTAAACCGTCCATTTGTGGGTGATAAACGCTGGTGCGGATCGGCTTAATTCCCAGTAACCCATACAGTTCGCACAGTGTGCGTGACATAAACGAGGTGCCTTGATCAGTCAGAAACTCTTTGGGGATTCCGACTCGGGAGATGATGTGGAAGAGTGCTTCCGCAATACTACGTGCGGAGATATTGTGAAGAGGCACTGCTTCTGGGTATCGCGTTGCATAGTCCACCAGAACTAAAATAAAGCGATACCCTCGTGTTGACCGATCTAAAGGCCCGACGAGATCCATCCCAATTCTTTAGAATGGGGTCTCGATTAATGGTAGAGGGCGCAAAGGCACTTTTGGAATGGCCGCTGGATTTACTAACTGGCATTCGTGGCACGCCGTACACCACCTACGGACATTGCCACGAATCCCTGGTCAATAGAACCGGACCATTATTCGGGCTAGTGTCTTATCCTGCCCCAAGTGTCCAGCCATGGGATTAAAGTGAGCCGCCTGGAATACCAATTCCCGGCGGCTCTTTGGGATCAAAAGTTGCGTAATCGGCTCCTTTGTTTGAGTGTCCTGCGTCACTTGGTATAATCTATCTCTCATAATAGAGAAATAGGGGAAGGACGGGGTGGCGTTTGGCTGGAGCGTTTGACCATCGATTACTCTCACTTGGTCAAACGCATGCCGCAGAGTCTCGTCTCGCGACTGCTCTAACGGAAAATCCGCGAGGGATTCCCCGAGAGAGGGAGGAGGAGCCGGCGGCTCCTCACTCTGACGTGGGGATGACATAGATGGCTCTGTGACAGCTGCTCCCGCCAGTGCCACACCGGGACCTCCCCCTGCTGAACTACGGCAGGACCCACTCTTCACTAAATGAGTCATTAATTCCCGAAATTCCGGCCAATCAGTCCCCAAAATTATCGAGTGGGTAAGGCGAGGATTAACTGCTGCCTTTACACTAGATTTTTCCCCTTGAAATAGAATGTGGACCGACACTAAAGGGTAGTTGGAACATCCCCATGCACACACAACACCTTCATCAATTGTGCTCCCCCCAATGCCTCGTCTTGCACCAGGCTTTGGTGGATTGAGGTCTGATTACAGCCGGAGTCCAACAAAGCCTGATACGTATCCCCTTGGACACTCACCAGTATGCGATATGCTCCGGCCCAATCGAGGGCGGTTCCTGGTGTGTCGGGGATCCGGACCACCGCGCCCACTTCCATTGCTGAGCACTGATGCTGGAAGTGCCCCAGCTCCCCGCAGTGCCAGCAAACCGGCCCGGGCTCTTTCTGCACCGGTGCTCTGGGGCTCACTCACCTGAGGGGGGTAAAAGACAGACATGGAAGCGGGAAACGGGAGGGCACTGTGGGTGCGGCGGGCCGGCTGGGGCAGAGCCGGCCTCCGCCTCTGCGATGGGGGAACGGGGCGAGGATGAAACACAGAAGGGGAGGGGGAGAGAGAGAGAGAGGAGAAGAGGAGATCTGCGATCCTGCCGCGGGAACAGCCGTCAAATGATCCTCCGCCAACTCGATGGCCTGATCCAGCGACGCCGGGCAATGGCACTGGACCCACTCCGCGGTCCCTTCAGGAAGTCGTGTGATGAACTGCTCCAGTGCCACCAGATTGACGATTCCCTTGGCGTTGCGGTTATCAGCCCTCAGCCACTACTGGCAGGTGTCCTGGAGTTGCTGGCCAAACGCGAATGGCCGGCCGTTCTCTAGGCATAGAGCGCGGAAGCGCTGCCGTTGTTGTTCTGGGGTGCACCCCACACGCTAGAGGACGGCCCGGCGCAGGTCCACGTAGACCAGCCAGCTGTCGGCGGGGAGCCATAGCGCGGCCAGCTGCGCCTCGCCCATTAGCAGGGGGAGGAGGCGCACCGCGCGCTGTTCCACCGGCCAGCCCCAGGCTCTGCTGCTTGCTCAAAGAGCGCTAGGAAGGCCTCAGGGTCATCATGCGGGCCCATCTTTGTTAGGGTGAGGTGGGGAGGGCCCCCGGCTGTGGAGGTGGTGGACCCCGCCAACGCGAGGGGGTGCCGGAACGTCTGATGATCTTCCTGTTGCGCCAGCACGAGGGCCTCGAACCTTTGCTCTTGCTTCTTTCGGAGGGCGATCAGCGCCTGGTGCTGGCTCTGTTGGGCTGTGGCAAGGGCGTGGATCAGGTCCGCGAAGGGGGATGACTCCATGGAGCTATTCGCCTCTGTGCTCCATTCCTGGGTTTCGGCACCACTGTAGTATAAGAGCGGGTGGGTGGAGCACAGAAGTACGGCAGGCCAGAACTGAGTTCCAACAAAACTCTTTTATTTAGCTTTTCAGCTTTTATACTTCCAGCCATACACACACACACAAGTCATCTGGTTGGGGAGAGAGCTTCCTTCCTCTGCTCTCTCTCACTCCTTATATAGGGCACGGTCACTGTGGAAGACACACAAACACAGATTAACAGGCATCAGGTGTAGTGATTCTGCCACTTACCTTCCCTGACTCCACCCTCCTGTCACAGACCGATGCTTGACCACACCCCCGCTGCCACACTCACGTTATCCCAAATGACAACATATTGGATTTGCTCTGGTTGCTCTGGCTTCCCTTTCACTTGTAAAATGTTATGGTGGAGCTGATCTAAAAATTGGAGCAGAAGTGTCATGTTATATGGACCAACACTGACATGGTAGTGGAGGACTCCCTGATTGCTGATGGCTACATAGAGGGTGATGTTGCCTCCCTGCTGGCCAGGAACTTGTGGCAGTGACCAATGATGTTGCGCCCCCTTGTGCACCTTTGGAATTGCTGTTCCTTAACTCTGTTTGAATTCTTTTCAAAAGGCACAAATGTACGTCGTTCTTGTGAAGAACCCAGTCAGTGCTGTGGAATACTACCTGATCTTCAATGGTTCATGTTTGAATTTCCCTCAAACAGATGGCATTGTTGGTAATGAGCATATTTACCAGGGCACGCCCTGATAGAAGTCACTTCCTACCTCCAACAGATGTCTTCCACTCAGTTCTGCAAATTCAATTTGACCATTACTGACCATCAATCCATCCATTATCTGTAGCCGCTTATCCTGTTCTACAGGGTCACAGGCAAGCTTAAGCCTATCCCAGCTGATTATGGGTTAGAGGCGGGGTACATCCTGGACAAGTCGCCAGGTTATCGCCGGGCTGACACACAGAGACACACAACCATTCACACTCACATTCACACCTACGGTCAATTTAGAGTCACCAATTATCCTAACCTGCATGTCTTTGGACTGTGGGGGAAACCGGAGCACCCAGAGGAAACCCACACAGACACGGGGAGAACATGCAAACTCCACACAGAAAGGCCCTCGCCGGACACTGGGCTTGAACCTAGGACCTTCTTGCTGTGAGGTGACAGCGCTAACCACTACACCACCGTACCACCCCCGTTCCTGACCAGCGTTCCTCCATTATTGTGGTACAATGACACTGAAATCAAAGTGGAAATCCAGTCTGTATACACTACGACTTTTCATATATTACATTTTCCCTTCTGAAAGTACAGACAACAGACGCATCTGTGTCACGGCTCCCGTTTGGTTGCAGTAGTTGTTCATCTTCTCTCATAGTTCTCCTACACACCAGCACATGATGAATTCGGGTGGAACAGATTTCAGCTGAGACTGTTGTCTTTGTTGTCTTAATAATTTAATAAAGTTGTCTGAATAACAACTGTTAATAAACCTAAATAATGGAGATGTGTGTGTTCAGGTTTAACTGTGGCACAGGGGCAGCGCAGATCATCAGTCATAGCTCTGTGGTGATTGGTCAGTGGCACACGGTCACTCTGTTCCGAGAGGGAGTTAATGGCTGGCTACAACTCGACAGCAACACCCCTGTGTCTGGACACTCACTTGTAACCACACACACACACACACACACACACACACACACACACACAAAAAAAAAAAAAAACCCAAACTTTCAGTGACCTAGTAAGAAAGTGTGTGTGTGTGTGTGTGTGTTTTACAGGGTCACTACAGCAAAATAACCTTCCGCACTCCTCTGTTTGTGGGTGGAGCTCCCAGTGTATACTGGCTCATGAAGACAGTTGGAACCAATCATGGTTTTCATGGGTGTGTCCAGAGACTGTCAATCAATGGCAGATACACTGAGCTGAGACCCTGGCCACAGGGACACGCCCTCAGTGGGGCAGACATCGGTAAGATGCGCACGCACACACACAGACAGACAGAATGTTTGGGAGTGTAACAGTGTGTGTGTGTGTGTGTGTGTGTGTGTGTGTGTGTGTGTGTGTGTGAGATACAGGTGAGTGCAGTACCAGTGTGTGTGATGAGGTGGTGTGTGAGCACAGTGGAGTGTGTTACCCAACTCGTGCAGACAGCTACATCTGCCTCTGTCCTCTGGGATACAGAGGGGTTCATTGTGAGGAGAGTGAGTCTCTCTCACACACACACACACACACACACATAGACACACACACACACACACACACACACTGACTCACACCCTCTGTGTGTCAGGCTTTGTGCTGTCTCTGCCCCGCTTCAGTGAGAGTGTGCAGTCGTTCGCCAGCGCCCCCTGGCCTCAGCACACACACTCCTACCTTTCCTTCATGGAGTTCCACATCACCTTCAAACCCACTAATCAGGATGGAACTCTGCTCTACAGCCACGATGAGCACAGCCATGACTTCTTGTCCATTGTACTGGTGGGCGGGGCTGTGGAGTTCCACTTCGACTGTGGCACTGGAGCTGCCATCATCAGGTCAGAGTGAGTGTGTGTGTGTGTGTGTGTGTGTGTTCTCTTGCTCACTGATGGCTGTCTGCAGAGTCCACATTCATCACACCAGTTTAACAGTGTGGCTTCTCACAGAACTTCTGAATAGGCTGAGTTCTGAATGCTGATATGTGTAACTTCACCATTAAAGCCACACTGCACACACATGCATGGGTGTGTGTGTGTGTGTGTGTGTGTGTGTGTGTGGTTCAGGAGCGAGCAGCCCGTCAGTATGAACGTGTGGCACGACTTAAGAGCGTCTCGGACGGCAAAAAGTGGAATCCTGCAGGTGGACAATCAGTGGCCAGTAGAGGGCAGTGCTGAGGTAAAATGTAATTTGTGTGTGTGCGCGTGCTTATATTTCTATACTACTCATTGCATACCGATGAAGTGTAACAAGTAATTTTCAGGTATGATTTTATCCCATGATTATAGTAAAATGTTTAACTTTAAAAACAAATTATGATTTTATTTTTATTGTTATTACATCAAGTTCTAAGATGTGAGAATTATTCAGTGTGTGTGTGTGTGTGTGTTTGTTTGTAGGGGGCATTTACTCAGATTAAATGCAGTTCTCCTCTCTATATCGGTGGGGTTCCTGATTATGATTCCACAAAAGGCAGCGCTGGAGTAGCCAGACCATTCAGTGGAGACATTCAGAGAGTACACACACACACACACACACACACACACACAGGTTTTCACAGCTCCACACGTTTCACATTATCATATATTTCCCGTTTTAAGTCAATCAGGGCATCTAATTCATTTCCATAAATTTAATTTCAAAGCGATCACTAACAGAGCTTTTATTTACTACATCAGATTTTCAGTGCGTCAAAAGTTTACGTATGATCTTCTAGTATTTGGTGTTGTTGCCTTGTAATTGCGTGAACTTGAATCAAACTCTTATTGTAGCCTTCCACAAGCTCCTCCCAATCCCAGAACTTCCTCATGTTCCTCCTGACAGAGCTGCTGTAGCTCACTCAGGTCTGTGGGCCTCCTCACTTTCACCACATTCTTCAGTCCACAGAGTTTAGGATTCAGATCAGGGCTTTGTCATGGCCACTCCAATACTTTCGCTTTGCTGTATTTGATCCATTTTGTAACACTTTGGAGGTTTTTGTTTGAGGATGAACGTCCTGCTGGAAGACCCAGTTGTGAGCACGTTTTAACTTTCTGCCTGATGTCTTGAGGTGTTGCTTCATTGAACCTCATAATGCATCTATATTCTAAACCACAGCAGTGAGCATGAGAGAGATGATTTTCAATATTTATTGATTTATATCTTTCCACAAATCAGTCTGTCAGGTCGGCACTTTAATTAAAGTACTTACTATTGCAGCTTCTCCACATCCCACATGAGCTGTGGTAAAAGGTGAGCGCCACTGCTTTAGAGGGCGTGGCACAGAAATGAAAAAGGTCGCGTTCCAGTTCACTCAGTGTTCTGAAATCTGAGTGAGTGAGTGAGTGAGTGAGTGTGTGTGTGTGTGTTACACTTCCGGTTGCAACAGACGCTCATGTGTGAAGGTGAATCTCTGGTAATTCTGTGTGTGTGGTGATTTTGTTTTTACTGTTAAAGAAGTTGGTCATCAACATTAAAACAGAAAAACAACCTTTCACCAGATCAGTGGAACAAACCCCTTCAGATTATTGAATAACAAATTAGACCCAATATTTTAACAAGTACACCAGTAAGGCATGTGCTTTATTGGGGGGGCTAAAGCTTTTTCAGATTTCATGTGGTTCACACACAGTTCCTGCATGTAGATCACACTGAATGACCGTGAGGTTGCTATGGTGACGGGTCAAGTGATGGGTGTGAATGTGATGAACACGCCTCACCCCTGTGTGGAAAACCCGTGTGCTAATGGAGGAACATGCAGACCCAAACGAGATGAGTACGAGTGTGACTGTATACTGGGGTATGACGGAACACACTGCCAAAAAGGTACATACACACACACACACACACACATACACACAATAACTATAAATACTGCATTGGTCAAATACTGAAACCCAATAAGTGAAATAATGAATTCCCTCTCGGTGAGCACTGACACTGAGTTTAATCTACAAAGTTACACAGTTGTGTTGATATTTCAGTCAAATAGTTATTTTAAAATGTTAATCAAATAAGTACAATTATGATTATTAATGCCTGTTAAAAAAGAAATGATGGAGGAAACTAATTCAGAGAGAGATCTGTCTGTAAATGAACAAGTTGCCACACACACTACAAAATCTATTAAACTTCTACGTTGTCCTTTTTTTGTGCAGAGTGTGGAAACTACTGCTATAACTGTGAGTTCACACACACACACACACACACACACACACACACACACACACACCCATCTGCAGTCCGCCGTGCAGTGAAATGCTGTTTGTGACGCTCCGTTAGAACTTTAGAATAAATAAAGCAGTAGGAGGTCAGTCAGTGCTACTGCATTAGATAAATTACAGATCTGTGCAGTTTTCTTTGCAAACAATGACTTGTGCAACATCCATCATAAATAATAAATTTAGATGCTTACAGATCCGGGGTGTTCCGGGTCCATTACAGGAAGGCCGGTGGTGTTGGTGTTGTGCAGTAAGGTCCAGTCCTTGGTGTTTTCCTGGTTGAGAGCCTGAATGGCCTCTGAGAAGAAGCTCCTCCTCATTCTCTCTGTGTTGGCCTTCAGGGAGCAGAAACACTTCCCTGATCGCTACAGAAAGAGTCTGTTGTTCGGACAGCTGAGGTCCTTCACTATCTCCTGGCCTTGGTCCAGCACCTCTTGTCGTCGATCGACTACAGGTCAGGGAGCTTAGTGTGGATGGTGCACTCAGCTGATTGCACCACCCTCTGGAGAGCCGTCTTTCCTGCATGGTGCTGTTTCCAAACCAGGCTGTGATGCTGTTTATGGTGCAGGTGTAAAAGTGCCTTAGCACTTTAGAGGGAAGTTTAAAGTCCTGTCAGCACCAAAGGTGGTAAAGACGCTGATGGGCTCCTTCACCAGGGTGTTAATGTGACAGGACCATGACAGGTCCTGCATGATGTAAACACCAAGGTACTGGAAACTGTCCACTGTCTCCACTGGGAACCTTTTGATCATAAGGGGATGGAAGCTTCTCTCCTGCTTCCTGTTGAAGTCCACTATCAACTCCTTTGTCTTGCTGATGTTCAGGAGGACGTTGTTCTCCTGGTACCAGTTCTCCAGGCTTTTAATCTCCTCTAGGTAGGCCTTCTCATCATTACCAGGGAGGAGAAACACCAGGAAAGCGTTTCCTGCTCTCCACATGCATGCTGCCATTAGCACCACTAGCACTCTCTCTCTCTCTCTCTCTCTGTCTGTTTGTCTCTGTCTCAGAAATGCTTCCTCTCTCTTGATCTGTCCATCTCATTTGTGTTTGTTGCTCTTTCATTGTCTTTCTCTGTCTGTCTCTCCATCTCTCTCTCTCTTTCTCTCTCTCTCTCTGTAAGCTGTAACTGAAGCGATTGAAATTCCTCAGTTCACGGGCCGCAGTTATCTCACATACGACAGTCAAGAGATACTTAAAAGGTATGTGTGCATCAGTGCTGTGTGTGTGTGTGTGTGTGTGTGTGTGTGTGTGTGTGTGTGTGTGTGTGTGTGATATAGAGTGTATGTGTAAATATGTCTAAGTTTGACTGACGTGTGTGTGTGTGTGTGTGTGTGTGTGTGTGTGTGTGTGTGTGTGTGTAGAGTATCTGGTTTGAGGACGAGTGTGTTCCTGCGCTTTAAGAGCTCATCTAAAGACGGACTGTTACTGTGGAGAGGAGAGAACCCAGGCCAAGCTCACACTGACTACCTGTCTCTCGGCCTGCAGAATGGAACACTCATCTTCAGGTACACACACACACACACACACACACACACACACACACACACACACACACACACAGAAGGATGATGGTGATGTTCTCTGCAGTTATGACCTGGGCAGTGGGGCCGTGTTTGTGGTGGTTAATGGAGCCTTCAGTGATGGAAAGTGGCACAGAGTGAAAGCAGTCAGGTCAGAAATACTTCCTTCTTCCTGTTACTCTTTATAGATAGATTAGGGATAAAATTAGCTCATGTTTTAATTCATTCAAATTCTGTAAAGATGCTTTGTGAGAATGTCTATTGTTAAAAGCGCTATACAAATAGACTTGACTTGACTCTTTCTACAACTTCCTCTTTCCTGTTTTACCTTCTGTTTCCTGTTTCTGACCCTCTCGTCAGGGACGGACAGAGTGGGAAGCTGACTGTGGATGATTATGGAGTTGAGACAGGACAATCACCTGGCAAGATGAGACAACTAAACGTCAATGGAGAACTTTACATAGGTACTACACACAACACACACACACACACACACACAGAGCTCACCCTGAGAACTCAACATACAGTACACTTATTCAGTGTGTTTAATACACACACACTCAGTGATGGTGGTGGTGGTGATGATGCTGATGACAATGATGGTGGTGGTGATGATGACGGTGATGATGATGATGATGACAGTGATGATGGTGATTACGATGATGACAATGGTGGCGGTGGTGATGATGATGGTGATGACAGTGATTATGGTCATGACGGTGATGATGATGGTGATTATGGTGATGGTGATGACGGTGATTATGGTGATGATGATAACGGTGATGATGACATGATTATGATGATGATGATAATGTTGCTGCTGCTGCTGCTGATGATGATGATGACGGTGATGATGATGATGGTGATTATGATGATGACGGTGATGATTATGACGGTGATGATGACGGTGATAATGGTGATGACAATGATGGTGGTGGTGATGGTGACGGTGATGATGATTATGGTGATGACGGTGATGATGGTGTTGATGTTGGTGGTGGTGATGATGATGATGGTGATGATGACAATGATGACAATGACTCTGACCTGGTCCCATCACACCCGGGCCCTTGTAAAGAGGGCTCAGAAGCACATGCACTTTCTGCGCCAGATGAAGAAGGCACATCTCCCTCCTCCAATTGTCACCACCTTCTACAGAGGCACTATAGAGAGCATACTGACTTGCTGCATCTCTGTCTGGTCAGGAGCCTGTAGGGCCTCTGACTGGAAGTCCCTGCAGAGGGTGGTGAAGACAGTGGAGAAAATCATCGGGACTTCACTTCCTCCGATACAGGATATTGCAGAAAAATGCAGCCTGACCAGGGCTCGCAACATCAGCAGAGACACCTCCCAGCCCCACTATGGACTATTCTCGCTGCTGGTTTCTGGAAAGAGGCTATGCAGCCTCCGGAGTAGAACAGCCAGGTTCTACAACAACTTTTTCCCACATGCCATAAGGCTGTTGAACCGAAATAATCCCCCCACCACCACCTAGGCAATATACTTTATATGGTGGTGGTGGTGGTGATGATGGCGTTGATGATGATGGTGGTAGTGATGATGGTGTTAATGATGATGTTGATGATGTTTTTTCCACAGGTGGGATGAAGGAGGTCGCTCTCCACACCAGTCATCAGTACCTGGCAGGTTTAGTTGGCTGTGTTTCACACTTCACTCTATCCACTGACTATCACGTGTCTCTGGTTGAGGATGCAGTTGATGGCAAGAACATTAACACCTGCAGCAACTGACCTCAAACACCTGGAGCAGAATGCTTTGTTCCAGTTTGAGGTAGCTCCCCCCTCCGCTCTGTTCAGAAATGGTTTATTCCAGAAATCATAACACGGTCACCTGACACACTGATCATTAGGATTCTGAGAACTTTCTAGAAGGTTAGAAGAAGAGAAGAAGCTCTAGAGGAAAAGTTTATATTAGAGTGGTGTTGGAGATCTAGTTCCATGCTCGGCTCTGCGATGTGTAAAGCGTGTTAATGTTTCTGCTTTTATTTTCTGATCTCTCTCTCTCTCTCTCTCTCTCTCTCTCTCTGTTCTAGCTCCATGACTTTCTGATGATCTTCTCATTGTTTATAGATTTTATGTGACAGAGTTTTGTGTTTAGTCTTTATTTTTATGCCTTTGTGTTTAAAACACCTCTCAGTTTTGCCAATTAAGATATGATTAATAAATTTCTTCCAGAAATAATAAAAAAACATCATTTCACACTCTGCATTCACACATTCTCTTCTACTTTATTCTAAACTCTTATTTTCCTTCCTCTCATTTTTTTGTCCCCTGCATTAGAGTGCTGTTTGGGTTTAAACACTGTAATGAACACTGTTTGTAGAAGGCGTATTGATATTATGAAGGTTCAACACCATTTACTGTATAATCACCATGTTAATCACTGTTAAATCACCATGTTATTAAAAAAAATCATCATTTTAATCGGTTCTGTTGTGTTGTCTCCCTTATCACCAGCAGGAAATCAGAGCAGATTAGTGGTTGGTTTAGTACAGCGTCCAGTTACAGTGGAGTGGAGGTGGGGCTTAGTGCACATTCAGTTAAATAAGTAATAAAAATATGGTCATGTTCTGTTCTGAGAAAGAAACTGAAACTGTTCCCTTCACTGCTAAACACAGCTGTTTCATCAGTGTGTACATATTTTTATATAATGTTGAATACAATGTTCCATTTCTCACCAGTAAAAAAAATCTTATGTTTTCCAAATTCTTGTCCATCAGCGAGCCCCAGAACATCAGCCCAGGACCGTTCTGCTCCTCCAGGGCTGAGAACAGTGAAACAGAGGAAATAAACTTTGCTGCACACAGCAGCCACTTCTTTCTGAACATTTCTTCATAAATGTCCGTCTCCCAAACTACCAAGAGGATTCCACCAAACCTTTTAGTTCTGCAGTGGTCCAGGATCGAAACCCTCACTCATTATAGGATTATTTTACAATAACATCATGTCCCCACGTGTTTTATTCCTCTTATGCAGCTGCAATGAGCCACTGGT
>NC_083592.1:497500-577500 GCF_027579695.1 Neoarius graeffei | reverse complement strand
CTAGTCGATAAGTATAAACTTAGTGTCGGCTGGCCTTTCTCTCTCAAACATACTTCCAAATTCATCCTTATGTCTCCTTCATGTACCGACTCATTCTGTGCAGTTAAATTTCGAGGTTGATGAATAACTATTTAGCTGATAGAAGATGACATGGTGTGCTACAAGAAATCCACTGAGTGTTTTTTTTTTTGGCTGTGCCAATTTAATAGAAACACAGTAAATACAGTAATCAGCAATGCAGTGAGAAAAACATTCAGCAACTTATTAAATAAAGACTTGGACAATAACAATAAATATAAATGTGAACAAAACATCTAAACATACAAAGAGGTCAAATACTTCTCCTCAACCTCAAATATTTAGTATCTCAATGTTCAACAGCCCCAAATATGTACACACTCTACATACAGTTTTAAAGTGACTTATGTGCTTTGTTGTGCAACAGAGCGGAATTTTTTTTAACACAATAATGAATTTTACATCAACAAATTGGTCACATCATGCTGCCTGCAAATGAATGCATCAAAAACAGAAAAGCGTATTCTCTCTGGCTGCATCATGGCTTGAAGAGGGCTCTGGCTCGAAAGTATCCATAACCTTAACCATAAGGTACATAATTCAGAATCTGTCATATAATCGTACTAACACAGTGTGTTGTGAAAACTGTGTGTATGTGTTACTAACATTTGGCTGGAATTATCTGTATGCTTGGTTAGTAACATTAGTTGATCATAAAGGGAAATAAATATCTTAAAAGGGTGATCTTAAATGTGGCAATGGCATCATCCCCTTTATATCTTAAGTCAAGCTCTCTAACAATCTTTTTAGCCAGTTTTTGTCCTTTTCATTATTGAAATGTCTATATGAACGTTATCAGCTAAAATTGTACTTGCTTGCTATAACTAGCTGCTCACATGGTTAATGTAACATAAATACTAAAAATGGATCCCCTATGGGTCCGTGTGGCTTATAAATAAAAGAGTTTTCTGATCCTGTGTCCATACAGTAAATACAGCATATATATTTACTCTCTGAGGCAGTAGCCACAAAAATTAAGCGTAATCCAAAAATGAACAATTTAAAAATCACAGAAGTAAAATATACCAAGTGTCTGTACTTTATATTATTCTACTCTTCCCTCTTACGGTTTTCCAAACTGAAACCTCCGAGCCGAGGCTGACACACACACGCTGTCGCCACGACCCAAACTCTTATTTCCCGGAAATGGCCCGGCGCTAGAGCTCAGTGGTCTCAATACTCTCTTCAACAACTTCCTGTAACAACTCTGAAGTGTGTCACATCTCCATCACACATGGGACCACTGGCCGATGAAGGCGAGGAAAGTGGGATGACCTGGAGTAGATTTTAAAATAGGAACGCACTTTCCCTCTGTAATAAGCATAAACACGTCTGAAAGCGATCTCTTTAGTCTATTCCATCTATTTCAAATGGTGAACTGAATTGTATACATTCACTGGCCATTTTAATAGGAACACCTGTATGCACGCACATGTGCAGTGTGTGATTATTACACTTATTCTTACAGCATGATGACAGTGGCACCTGCATCTATGTGAGGCAGTAGCCACAAAAATCGGTCTGCATGAGCCTTAACTCCAAAGCCCTTTATTCACAGATTGCACTGTAAATACATTATCAACAAAATACTGCTCACCTCCTTCTGCTTCAACTGGGGGGGGGGGGGGGGGTGAGGGAGGGTTTCCTAATCCTGAGGCTGCATCTGTGCATGTTGAGGGCAGACCTCATTAGTGAGCAAGCTAGTTATTAACCTGCATCTTAACCTAGAGGGCACACTAGCATTGTAGTGGACCTACAAATTCACGGCGCTCTTTGCAGACCAAAATTACATTTGTAACTCGTCTCATTTTCAGTGGCAATAAAAGTAACCTATGAACTATTTAAGTAAAATAACACTGCATTGTAAATTACGTTGTTAGCTTGATCATCCAAGCAGTGGTTAAGCCACAATAATAATCTTCTGTAGCATTAACATTAGCATGTGAGGTTAATAGCCACCAAAGGAAGGTCAGTGAATAAATGTATTGGCTACCTTTCTTCAGAAAAAAACTGGGTGACTAACTGTTGGCCCTTTTTCTCTCTCTCAGCTTTCTGCTGCCTCTTTATGTTTCTGGTAACCCGACTTGTTCATGATGGTGTCAATCTCCTGATGGTTCACCATCAATTCTGTTCCTACCATGCACAACTAGCATTAGTGCTGGATTGGAAAGCAACAAACCTAATGCGGTGTCATGCTCAGGCTCCGCTGACGCAAGACTGTACCATGTAACGAATCGGGAGAGGGGTGAAATATAAAGACTATCTATTTTAATAATTTTGCAGAAAATGGAAAACCAAAAGTTGTTGTATTTGCTCAATATAAGAGACAAAATTGTTAAAAATATTTTTTATTAAATTAACTTACACATGGTAATAATATTAATATTGTCCTCTGAGGGCCCTCTGTCAATGCTGGGCCTGTAGAATGGTCCTAACTTTTCCCCCATAATGGCGCCCCTGGTAACTGGTGTGAGTAACTGCATATGTAACTCTGTGTGCGTGTGTGTGTGTGTGTGTGTGTGTGTGTAACTTGTTGCATTTAATGTAAACTCAGAAGAGGGAAATCAGAAACTAAATTATCCATCCATCCATCCATTATCTGTAGCCGCTTTATCCTGTTCTACAGGGTCGCAGGCGAGCTGGATCCTATCCCAGCTGACTACGGGCAAAAGGCGGGATACACCCTGGACAAGTCGCCAGGTCATCACAGGGAAACTAAATTATGAATTGTGTAATTTTCAAGCTCAGCGCATTTAAGGTTTAAGGTGGAGGGAAATCCTGGATGTTTCTAAGAAAGTGTGTGTTTTGTTAGCAACAAACTAGCCAGCTTTAGCGATCATGAGTTTCTGCTGTATTTGCTTTCTCAGAGCAGTGATGTGTACGCTCAGCATTATAACTTAACCCACGAATGTGTCCACGTCAAGTGATGTAAAGTAAATGCTACTATAAACTATTTATTGTTGACAGTGTGAGCAGAAGAAAATTCCCAGTAGGAACTTCAAGGTGATGGGGCTTTTTCTTTGCTTTTCCAAGTAAGAGATTGGAAATTTAAGTTACGAGCTTTAGTCAAATGCAGCATAACTCATACAAGGAGTGACTAAAAGAAAAATAACTAAATATCTAGTTAGCATGGTGCTTACCTGCTATCACGCTACAAAATGAAGCACTGAATAAAACACTGTATTAAATAATGAGAGGCGTCACTGTAGGACTACATCAACAAGTTAGATTAACATGTTAGCATAAGTTCCTCATCATGCTAATATGAATAGCTGTTCTATCCACCCTAAAGTTAGCATTTAGCGCCTATTGTGTGTGTGAATAATGTGCTCTTATATAAATTTACAGTATATATAAATATTTCTGGCTGATATTCATGAAGTGTTATGAATTAGTTTTGTGTTAGATTAGCTTTTTCTGCTTACAAACCACATATTTTGAAATATTTTGATGTTTGCTGATTATTTTTCTTTTATTATTTCTCTGATGATACAATAAACTTGTGTTAGCTTGTTCTCTATCTTTCATTCAAATTTAAAACATTAAAATCACAACATGCTAAAGAAAGACACACACACACACAAGGGTAAAGGCAGAAACTAACCAGTCACTCGTGGTGTGTGGCCTGATACTGAAATATTAACGCTTCCAATCCCAATGTTTCTGTTCTTGAATTGATTCTAACATGAACAGATTGATCTCTAAACTCAGTAATTTGGGTAAATGTGCATTTTATCATCAACAGGGGAAACAGTAGAAAGTAACTACACAACCACCAGGATCGAGTCTAATAATACATGGTTGAGAGGAAATACTTCTCCTTCTGCCCATCAGATTTCACCTGTCAGAACAGCAACAACAGTGTGAGTGACTTGTGTGGAGGACAGTGAGGTACTGTGGCAATACGTAGTTTTCACTGACGTCACGGCATTCCGGGGAACGCCCTCCAGCTGCCATCTTGTGGGGCAAACAAAACGGACCATCGCCATTACCGGCTACATTATCTTGGACGAATTTATGAAGTTATATAGTCAGTTTTCTAAAATAAAGATCAATGTCGGCAAAATCAAGCAAACAGAAGTATATAGATACATTAGACGACATCTCACGACAACAGTATGCAGCCAAACTGGCCTTGATTGGGGGAATTGACCCCTACGAAGTGGACAAAGATGCATTTTCAAGTGACTATGCAGGGCTGCCAAAGCCTGAAACTGCCAAAGCCTGCTCCAAAGCCTGAAACTGACTTCATCAAACTTTAAAGGCTGTCTGATATATACAACTTTATATATTCTAGCATTAAATAGACTGTTGAATGTTATGCAAACAGTGCGCCTTTTGGCGGATGCCGCCTTTTTCACAGCTGAATCGCGCAGATCCGATTTTTTTGGGGGGGGGGGGGCATTGGAGTGTCTGATTATAATTTCAAAGTAAATTCTGTATTAAAATGACTAAATAAGCAAATCCGTTACAGTCCATGAAACAGGAAGTATAAGGATGAGAAAAAAACAGTTTAAATCGGAAAGCTTCGCACATTTGCGCAGCCCGAGCGGTGTGCAGGACTGCGCAAATGTGCGCAGCTTTCCGATTTAAACTGTTTTTTTTCTCATCCTTATACTCCCTGTTTCATGGACTGTAACGGATTTGCTTATTTAGTAATTTTAATACAGAATTTACTTTGAAATTATAATCAGACACTCCAACGCCCCCCCTAAAAAAAAAAATCGGATCTGCGCGATTCAGCCGTGAAAAAGGCAGCATCCGCCAAAAGGCGTGCTGTTTGCATCCCAAACACAAATCAAATCATACAGAATAGACCTAAAATGTTTTTCAAAAATGACCCTTGCATGAGTGAAGTGACAAGTGTCAAATAGAAACGTGACAAACGAGCGATATTAAGTGTACATTACAATGTAAATGTACACTCAGCGGTTCCAGTTAGGCATTCTCCAGAGATTGTTTACATGATGTTTTGGTTTCCAAAAACAAACTTAAACACAATTGATTGTTTATTTAAACAACTTACCACTTATAAAATGATCGGAGCAGACTTTGCTGTGTTTGGAAGGCTGATAATCCTTGCGGTTGATTCTCGCAAGCCATAGATTTCTCCTTTGTATGCTGAGATTCTTTGTTTGCTCGCCTTCGTGCTCCCGTACAGTGGGAATTCCATAAAAGCTCCGCTTGATGTCATCACCTGACCTATTACAACAGCCGTGAATACAACAGGTGTGCACCATTGCTAGCTTTAAATAGTAATAATGTAACTATAAATGTAAATAATATATAAATAAATGTAACTCGCGCGTTACAATGTGTGCTCAGTGACCTGTACGGTAAGCTTGCCCCACAAGATGGCCGCCACTAGGGAATCCTCGACTCTGTGACGTCATGTGAAAACTATCTATACCACAGACCTTGTTAACATTGCTGTAAGAATCTGAAGGAAGTTTACTTTCAAACAACCAAAAAATTAACTAAAATTATCAACAGAATGTGAAGAAGTAACAGCTTTGACATTATGTCAAAGACATCTAAGTATTGTGTTGCAGAGATATCTTCTGAAGTTAGCATGCTAATCAGCTAGCCCTGAGACAGGACATACTGTACCACATAGACATATAAACATAGACGCCGCCTTCTGCGTAGAATCATACGTCATCCTCGCCGCCATATTGGATGTGGCAAAGTGGAGATTCTTCAGCCGTCTCTGGTATAGCGTCTAGACAGTAGCCGAGAATAAAGATGCCTCATTCATGTGCTGCGTTTAACTGTACCAACAGGTTTACCGTCCAAACGAGATCACATGGGATTACATTTCACAGGTGAGACTGGAAAAATACTTTTCATTGTATTTGGTCATTATAACGTAATTTTACGAACAGATTTTTCTGACTTTGTGGCTAATATGAAGGATTTGGACAGAACAGGTCAGACAGTCAGGATCAGAGAGGGAGCTGTTCCTTCAGTCTTCAGTTTCCCAGCTCATCTCCACCGGGGGGGTGTAGAGTTATAAGCAGTGAGAATTAGAGAATACAGTGCCACACTATGATGAACGTTTTTGAACGTATGATGAATGTTTTTAACCTTTCTGAATGTGAAGGAATCAGTGATGTATTTTGTTTCGGTATGACGTTAGAACTTGGCCGAACTCAGTTTGGCGCTCATTCAGCTCACTTTATTCAGCGAGAGCAGGTCTGTGTGGTGACTCAATAAATAAAACAGTACATTTTTATTTTCATTCACTATTTCCAGTTTTTCCACTATTTCCATCATTTATAATATTCAGTCTTGTAGGTTGGTTATTGTGGCCTCAGGTTTTGGTAGCTTGCTACGGTATGCTGACTGATTAGCTTACCTGAGCTATCTATCGCGGATCTGTCACTAGTTTGCAGCATACAGGGTATTTCGTACACTATTTATAACCATCACATTAAAAGTTATATGTGTTGTTTTGATGCCTGTTTGTTTCCCAGATATATACGTGTGTGTCTTAATGGGTGAATAAAAGGCATCGAGTTAAATATTATTGTAGAAAGGGGCTTTATGAAGTTCAGTCCATTTACTTGCATTGGTTTACGGGGAAGATTTGCCACATCCAATATGGCGGACACTCTGACGTATCCCAGCAACGGGCCACCAGCTCAATGCGGCGTCTATGTTTATATGTCTATGCTGTAGTGATGCGCGGGTCAGCTTTTTTTAACACCCGCCCCAACTCGACCCGTGCGGACTTCCAACCCGCCCCGCCCAACCCGCAAAAATATGTTCGGATTGTGACCCAAATCTGACCCGAGGGGGAAAGGGCGGGGGGGGGGGTATTAATTTGTAACACTAATCAAAACGATAAGGGTATGCGCTGAATTCACATTTTTAGGGAAACATTAATTGTGTATCAAACAGCAACAAAGAAACCGAAAGATGGATTTTACACCATTCTTTATTGAAGGATTGTGAAACATTGGATGAAAGACATCGCTCTCTTGCGCACACAGACACAAGATCCCTTGTATCGCAAAACACTAGTTTTCAACAGTAACTGACTCAAACGATTTAAACATCAGATCTGACAAATTTAACTTTTGTAGGTCTTTTCACGCAATTTTGCCCATTTAATAACCGTGGTATTTCGCCAAACTAGGTTATCCTACAAATTGAAAACTACAAAACTGAAAAAAAAAATACTGGCCGATTGTAGGCTATTTATGACAACTGTTTGGAAGCGCTATGGAGAAAGAGAATGGCATCCACCGTCCCTGGGTTTAGCCTATTTCGGCGCACTTCCAACACGCGACCTGCTGAACTGAAGTCACGCTCGCTCGAAGCGCTGGTTTGCAGGAACGCAAAGCACCGCTCTTGCCAGCATCGACATTAGAGGGAAATCGTGACAATGAGCCCCCCAAAAGCCAAGGACGTCTTCATTACATTCATCAAGGCTGAAGTGTGACTGCATATAACGCTGTACTTCATCTGGCTCTATAAGATCCGGCATGTCTTCCCATTCCAGGAACATCCTGCGCCTTTTCAGTAAATGTTCTGTCAAAATGAACAAGAGGCGTCACCATTTCACTAAAGTATGAGCATACATTTGATCTGTCAAGGTTAGAAACAAGCTGTGTGAAACATTTCACATTATTCTATGGCTGTTACCTTGCATGGTTGGGCCTATAGCTTCTGCTTCTTCTCTCTGTGTTTCGCTTGTGTCGTCTGCTGCTAAAAGGCGAAAGGGATCCAATGTTATTATTATTATTATTATTATTATTATGATATCTTTCAGTATACAGGGTATTGATTTTGGTAATATAGCCGATACAGTGAGGCTTCCATTTACCTTGCCTTTGCGCAGTCTGAGCTTGCAGAGCTGGAATGAGGGCTGTAGTCAGTCTCCTGGCTTCAGCTTGGACTACCAAGCTTTCATCTGGTGAGAGCATCTTTAGGCTCTTGAATCGCGGTGAGAGGAAAGTGGCAATTTTATGGATAGGGGTGATGGTCATCTTGTCATTCAAGAGCTCTCCGGCACATCTGCGAATGTGCTCCATGTACAGTGGGTCCCCACACCTAGGCTCACAGTGCATTCGCAGCCTGTGGTACCATAACAAAACTGAGTTGATAGTTGGGTATCGGTCTTCCTCCGTGTCCTCTGAAGCATGTTTGAAAGGGGTCAAAAATTCGCCAACTGCAGTGAGGACCTCCACCTGTATGCCCTCGATTCGGTGTTCTTGACCCTTGTCTTGGAGCAGTTCTCTAATCTCACTGTGTTGCCTCGCAATTGAGTTCAACATCTCCGCTTTAGTATTCCACTGAGTCTCGCTTTCCTGAACCACAGCATGCGGAAGGATGAGTGTGCTTTCAGATTTTTTAAGGTAAGCAACCAGGTGCTTGCACTGATTAATTTGGTCAGTTATGTCGAGCATACAATCTGGCGTGTCCCTTTCGTCAAATGTATGTTTCAGGATGGTGTTGATAACATGCGCTGCACAGGGTATCCAAGAATAATTCTTGAGTGCAGCCTTAATGTTGGGGCCTTGGTCACTCACAAAGACAACCTTTGACAGATTATCAGGTGATATGCCAACTTCAAGAAGTTCTTTGGTGATCTGTTCATGTATGTTTGGTGCTGTTTTTCTTAGTGAGTGGTCAAATTCCAATGTGGAAATCACGCGACTTGACAGTTTCCAATCTTCAGTAACGAAATGACATGTGAGCACTGTGTACGACCTCATATTAATACTGTCAGTCCACATGTCTGTTGTGATAACCTATTCCATTTTCCATGGCCTTTTTTATCTGTTGGATTAGCCTCTCCTTTTCAGTCTTGGCCTGCTCTTTGGCCCTGTCGCAAATGGTTTGCCTATGTGGTAGGACAGAGTTTATGTCCACTGATCCAAACCGTGCACCTATATTTACAAGCCCTTGTGCCACGCGTGAAAATCCCTGTCCAGACACAATATCAAACAGACGTAAATCCGAGCAGCAGAATGCTACGAAGTCATCCACTACTTTCGACTTTGCAGCAAGTGGCACCTTGCCTTTCATAAATGATGACATTAAGGGCTGTTCTGCATGGACGTGTGGGGAAGGCTTGTTAGGCTGTGGTGCCGAACCACGACATGAATGTCGAAGCAGGTTAGATGTACCTCTTTTATGTCCATCGTATTTGTACAGCGCCTCACAATGAAAGCACATGACAAAGTCTGCAACGGTGTCATCCGACAAGATGACTTGTCCAAAATCATCCCACACCTTGCTTTTTTGATCAACTTTCCGTACAACCTTTGCATCGCCCTTTTTTAACTTCTCTCTGATCGAGTCAGCCATCTTCATCGAAGGTCTCTGAGAAGTTTTGGCGGTGTAAACAAAAGCTGTACGGATACCATTTTGGGATAAACCATTGAAAACACGCTATTAAAAACTATGCCAGTAGGCTACATAATTTATATCTCCGTTTCAAAAGGAAAAAATATTACAGAACACAGAATACAGAATAAAATGTGAGAAGGAAACCCAAGATAGACATCTAATACCTCCATTTATCCAGACTGAGAACAGTACATGTGAGAGCTTTGAGTGTAAGATACTGCAGGTCTGCACTTGTAACAGTCATAGATTGTTGCATGCGATTTAGAACATCTATAATGCAAAATGTTTATTGCATCTATATCTCATAAAATTCCCAACTGAGAAATGTATGAGAGAAATTTTTGCTATTTCTGACCCGCCCCGCCCCGCCCCGCCCCGCCCGCACTATTTAGAAAAATTAATACCCAAATCCGTCCGACTCGCGGGTCAACCCGCGGATATCCGCGGGTTATGGGTCGATCCGCGCATCACTACTATGCTGTACCATCTGTCTCATAATACCACTTTGTACCTCAAGAGGCAATAGTGAGTCACTGTAGTGTTCAGTCTGCACTCAGCCCAAGATGAGAGGTGAAGAAGTCACACATCACTCACTGGTGGCGACAAACATGTTATCTTCTGAGTTCAGACTGCCAAAAACTAAACAAAAAGAAGCAAATGGGTCACGGAATTCACAGGAACAACTGGAATCCAGGCACTGAATTATGGATTTGCAGTTGCCATTTTGTGTGTATGTTGTATTTTTGGACAAGGGGAAGGGAAGAAAAGGGACCGTACAGGGAGAGCCTGAATCATACTGCCAAACACTAAACAGTGGAAGACTGGGTTAGAGCCTCTGCTCACACACTCAGACATTGCGATCTGGTTCTTGGACTGAGTGCCCACAGTTTGTGTGAGGGTTTTTTTTATTCAAGACAGGTAGCACAATACAGGATGAAATTAAATACAATGTCGAATTGTTTTTTTTGTGTGTGTTTTTTCCAATCAAAGCCCACCCTCCCACAACACTCACATACTGCTATAAATAAAAGAAAAGGGAAAAAAGTACATAATCATAACCGTAATAACATTTATAACAGAAAAATGCAATATAAATTAAAATAAACTAAAAAATAACAGACAATGGGGGGCAATCTGCACTCTATGCCTATAGTTATGCAAGATCAAAACATAACACAGGGCCCTATTAAATTATGGGAGGGTCTTGAGCCTGTCAAAATACAAAATCAATGGCTCCCATATTTTGTAGAATTTTCTTATTGAACCTCTGGTAAAATACTTAATCTTCTCTAACTTCAGGAATAACATTAGGTCGCTAAGCCAGGCTGACACTTTGGGTGGGTCTGGAGATTTCCACTGCAAGACTATTCTTCTATGGGCTATCAAAGAGGCAAAGGCAAAAGCATTCTGTTTATCAGTGGCCAGCAAGATCTCATTAATCAATACTCCAAAGATGGCCATTTCTGCAGAGGGTTTCACTTTGGTTTTGAATGCATCATTCAAAGTTTTGCAAACAGATGACCAAAAATCTCATAATTTAGAGCAGGTCCAAAACATATGGGCCATATCTGCTGGTGTAGAATTACAGCGTTCACACCTATCTGGAATGCCAAAATAAATTCTGGATAATCTGGATTTGGTGTAGTAAATTCTGTGAAAAACTTTGAACTGTATCAGGCTGAGCCGGGCACAAGATGATGTTCCATTAACTCTAGCCTGAGCGCAGTCCCAAACTGCTTCAGACACTTCCATCCCAAGTTCTTCAGCCCATTCAGTTCTAAGCCTGTCTAATGATGTTTCCTGAAGGGAAGTAATTATATTTGAGATAACTGAGATATGTCTCCCCTGCTGCATAGGAGCCCGCAAAACCTTCTCAAGTCCTGTGTCTGACGGTAAAGCAGGAAATACTGGACTATGGCTTTGAATGAAGTGACGGGCCTGAAAATACCTGAATAAGTCTGACCTCTGCAGGTGAAATTTTCCAGAAAGATCAGAAAAACTGCCAAAAAGACCATCTATGTAAAAGTTGTAGCATATAGTTAGACCATTCCTACGCCACAGTGTGAAGGTGCTATCCAGTTTGGCAGCAGGGAAGAGCAGAGTAGAAATTACCACAGGGCTTGATGTGAACTTAGATGGTGAGAATGGTAATCCTGCTGTAATTAAAGCAGAGAGTGAGGTAGAAATGCATGAATTCGACTCAATTTTGCACCAATCCAGCTGTGGAGCCTGATACCAATATATTACTTTTTGTATATTGGATGCCCAATAATGTTTTCTCATATTGGGAAGTGCTAGGCCACCCTGGTCTCTAGGCCTTTCCAAAAATTCTCTGCGGATTCTAGGATTTTTACCTGCCCACAAAAACGAAGAGATTAATTTATTCAGAGACTGGAAGAAAGATTTGGACAAAAATACTGGGAGACATTGAAACAGATACAAAAATCTAGGTAAGACATTCATTTTTATACAATTAACTCTACCTGAAAGAGATAAATAAAGGCCAGACCATCTCTTTAAATCTGATTCCAACTTCAGTAAAAGGGGTTTGAAATTCTCTTCATAAAGATCAGAGAAAGTACGGGTGATATGTATCCCCAAGTACTTAAAGCCAGTCTTTGACATACGGAAAGGGAGTGCAGAGTCTGATATCTGAAGTGGGCCCGGCGCGATGGGCAGGCCTTTGGGGGCCGGGCCCGCCCATTTAGTCACGTGGGCCCGCCCTAGTGTGGGCCCGCCCGCCCTGTCATAGGCTAGGGCCAACAGCTTAACACAATATTTAAAATAAATAAATAAATCGCAGGCTACTACAATTAAACGCTTTTCTTTTTTTTTTTAAAAAAGGGCATAATATTAAAGAAAAAGTCCTTAATTTAAAATGTGTATACATGACACACTGTTTTCTTAATGTTTCGGCCTGCGCCCATCTTGTCAGCCCTGCGCTGTCATGCACTTGGCGTTTGATTTGCAAACTAAGCACTGGAGGTAAGAAACTGGTTTTGATGTTTCAGTTAACCTACAAAACACATCTGTATTAAAGATTAATGTTGTCATGCTTCACAAAACTAGATTTGAGACATAAAACTTTTAATGCGCATGGTTTCACAGAAGGGATTCAGTTACTGCAGTTAGGCTTTGTGCAGGGAGGATGAGTGTGATGTAATCTTCTGTTGCGCACTCTTAATTGTAAATATCAATCTTAATTTGCTGTCAACATTGATCACAATCATCCATTTGTGCATTCAGTGTTGGGTATTCGGAACGAGTTTACAACATGACTCGTGCGCAAATGGAATATTGCCAGTATTCCGTATGAAACGGAATATTCCCTGCAAATGTGCTCACTGACGGACAATATATAGCAGCGGAACAGGGTGTCTGAAGAGCTCAAAATACACCATTTTAGAGTGTTTTTTCAAAAATTTCTTCCGAGGGAGCATGCCCCCGGACCCCCCTGGTAAAATTGGGTTCACCAATGCGTGCCCACCCCCAGCCAGTGCAATGCCCGGCTACTAGACTGCTTCTGCCGCCAGGTCTGATCTGAAAGGCTAAATTATTGATGGGAAAACATTCACTTTTAGTAAAATTGAATTTGCAACCAGAGAAAAGCCCAAAGTCATTAAGGATATTAACAATATGAGGAACGCTTGACACTGGATCCGAAATATAAAGAAGCAGATCATCTGCATATAAAGAGATGTGATGCTCAGTTCCCAACCTATGAATTCTGAGGATGTTGGGGGCAGTCCTAAACTTAATTGATAACGGCTCAATAGCTAATGCAAATAAAATAGGGCTGAGGGGACATCCCTGATGTGTGCCCCTTGACAGAGAAAATAGTTGGGAAGATAACTTATTAGTAATTACAGATGCTTTAGGAGAGGTATATAATAAGCGGATCCAGGATATAAAATTTGAGCCAAAACCAAATTTCTCCAACACAGCAAATAAATAGCACCACTCAACTCTATCAAAAGCTTTTTCAGCATCCAGGGAGACAACAACCTCAGGCATCTCCCTGGATGCTGGAGATTGTGGAGAATGTATAACATTTAAGCGTTTGCGTATATTTGTGAAGGACTGACGGACTCTCATGAATCCAGTTTGTTCTGGTGAGATGATTTGGGATATTACACTATCTAGTCTTGATGCAATAAGTTTAGCCAAAATCTTGACATCTGTATTTAGCAAGGAAACAGGTCGGTAGGACCCACAATCAAGTGGGTCTTTACTTGGCTTTAAAAGAAGTGAAATGGATGCCTCGGTCAGAGTCTGTGGTAAATGGTTCTGATTAAAGGAATGATTGAACATTTCAAGCAGAATGGGAGCAAGTTGAGAATAAAACTTCTTATAAAATTCAACAGGATAGCCATCAGGCCCTGGAGACTTGCTGCTTTGCATTTTATGAATGGAATCAATTATCTCCTGCAAATGTATGGGTTCATCAAGATCATTTTTGGCAACCACATCTATGTTTGGAATGTCTAAATTATCCAAGAAAGTTGCCATATTTGAGTTATCTTGTGGGGATGTAGAAGTATATAGTTCTGAGTAAAATTCTTTAAAAGTATTATTAATCTCAAGTGGATCTACGGTCAGAGACTCTGAAGTATTACGAATCTGTGGGATTAAGCGAGATGCAGATCTACATTTCAGTTGATAGGCCAGAAGACGGCCAGCTTTCTCCCCATGCTCGTAATAGTGACCTTTGTCTCTCTCTTTGTTACGTGAAATTGTGTAAGATATGACCTCCCCTCTTATAACAACTTTAAGTGTCTCCCACAATGTAGATGGAGATATGGAGTCTGATTTGTTAAATAGCATAAACTCATCTATTGCTTTTGATATGTATTCACAAAAGTGACTATCTGTCCATACATGTCAACCTATACGGAATGTCCGTATTTTATACGGATTTGATTCAATAAACGTAGTATACGGGCATACAAATAAAGTTATATGGATTCTTTAAAAAAAACTTCAATATTTATTTAGAGCTATAATCAATTCCCACGATGATAAAAGAGCGCATAACATTTACAAACGTACTGTACACCACAGCCAGCCAGTAAAGAGTCTTATGAAATCGCGCATTATCTCGTGGTAGCGAGACTTCATTCCACTTTTGATCATGCGCACACCGCATTGCGAGAATCCCGCCAACCGTGAAGTAACATTTTGTTTGAAAAGTGTATTTCCACCTGAGCCGCGACTGAAAAGATTCTGAATGGGCACTCCGGCAAAGAAATTCAAAACACAATACAGCGGTAGGTTTCTCCCTGAATGGAAGGACCTTTTCAATGGCATAATCCAACCGGCAGCCTCCAAAAACGAAGAATACGCACACTGCATACTGTGTGCGCGTGACATCAAAGTTGCAGCATCGGGAGTGTATGATGTGAAAGAACATTTCAAATTGAAACTACATCAGCGGAATGCAAGCCAAAGGCAAAATCAGCCATTGATGACAGTATTTGCGCACTCAAAAACTGGTATGCCAACAACTGGAAAAGACAGAAAACACAAGGTAGTGGGCGTTTTAGTTCAAGTTAGGCAGTGCTCTGTTTACCCCACAGTAATGCTGTGAGAGAGTTTTCTCTCAAGTCAGGAAGATACACACAGAGAGCAGAAAGAACCTGAATGCAGACACACTGACCTGGTCTACTTCAGTGTAAGATCAACACAGACACTTGCTGTGACATGCAGCCTCGTGAGGTATTGGTGCAGAGCGCTAAAAAAGCTGTCATGGAGTACAATTCAGAACATTAGAGTGACACTTTGTGTTTTTGTCAAACATTGGAGCTTTGTATTCATTCTGAAGGTTTATTGTTATTAATATTGAATAAAAAGTAATTGGGATATATCATTGTTAATTATCATTCAAATTTTAGGTAAATTATTTTAATTTGTATCTTATACGGATTTTATAAGGGAAATAAGGATTTTGGAGGTTGGTTATACAGGTTTGATTGACCAAAGGTTGACATGTATGTCTGTCAGTAGGGCTGTATTTAATCTCCAGGTACTACGCTGCGCCAGGTTTTGAGAGATTAAAAGATTGTGGCAGTGGGGGCGTGGTCAAGCGTCGGTCTGTGACCGGAGGGCGGAGTCAGGGAAGGTAAGTGGCAGAATCACTACACCTGATGTGAATTAACCTGTGTTTGTGTGTCTTCCCAGCAACCCCACTGTAGAAGTCAGAGCGGGTGGGTGGAGCACAGAAGTACGGCAGGCCAGAACTGAGTTCCAAAAACTCTTTTCTATTTGCACTTTTCAGTACGAACATATACTCTCCCAGCCACACACATACACACACACAAGTCATCTGGTGCGGGAGAGAGCCCCCTTCCTCTGCCCTCTCTCTCCTTACATAGGGCGTGGTTGCTGGGAAGACACACAAACACAGGTTAATTCACATCAGGTGTAGTGATTCTGCCACTTACCTTCCCTGACTCCGCCCTCCGATCACAGACCGACGCTTGACCACGCCCCCACTGCCACAAAGATCAAGAGATACTGGAGCATGATCTGACTCAACAATAGCAATGTACTCTGTTTTCTTTACAGCAGGAAGAAGTTTTTTTATCAATAAAGAAAAAATCTATCCTACTATATGCATGGTGAACGTGCGAGAAATAGGAGAAATCCTTATTATGAGGATAGAAGAACCTCCAAGGATCAACACATCCGGTTTTCTCAACAAACTCACCAAGAGCTTGAGACATTTTGGAGCGTGTTAAAGTCTTAGGGCTAGAGCGGTCCATGGCTGGATCCATAACAGTTTTAAAGTCACCAGCAAAAATTAAACTATGTGAATCCAAATTCGGAAAAAGAGAAGTGAGCTTATTTATAAAGCTGACATCATCCCAATTTGGGGCATATATACTTGCTAGTACTACTGGAGTATTAAAGAGTGACCCTGATACTATGACAAATCGCCCTTGGGGGTCTGAGATTGTTTGGGATGGGGTAAACAGTATTTTTTTATGAATTAATATAGCAGTCCCACGTGCTTTAATATTGAAATTAGAATGAAAACTCTGTCCAACCCAGTTCTTCCTAAGCCTGACTTGATCTGCTATTGTCAAATGTGTTTCTTGTAAAAATATTATTTCCGCATGTAATCTCTTTAAATGGGAAAATAGTTCTTAGTTCTTTTATTAGGCCCATTCATTCCTTTTACATTCCAAGTAACAAAGCGGGTTGGTGTTACACCTATTTCAGCCCTGACATTATTTATATCACAAGACATGTTATGTTAAAAAGAAAAAGAAAAGAAGAGAATGTGCCCCATAGTATCTGTCAGTAAACTCAAAAAGCAGCATCATACAAAAGAAAAGAAAATCCCCTATAGCGGTATACAATCCCCATTCAGTAAAAAATAAAATATCAGTCATCTTAGAGATTAGTCCCTTCCCAACCCTCAACAGAACATTTCCTATGTCTGCCTCTAGAACATAGGCAGATTGCAGGCTATCTTCTAACTCTTGAACCTTCCAGTACACCCTCTCCTACCAAAAACTATGAAGAGCCTTTGACCATTTATAATAACAATAACAATTTAAAATGGAACAGTTCTCAGAATAAAACGTTAGCCACCAAGCACAAATAATCAAATAAACCAAATCTTCCATCCGTTATGTCGACTGCATATATCAAAGGCAAAAGCAAAAAAAAAAAAAAGAATCAGCAGATTAGCATTAGCAAGTGAGCAGTATTTCCAACAGGTGGCAGCCGGTGACCATCACTTAAAACAATAAGTAAGAATAACACTTACCAGAAAAAAGTTCAATAACTGGTCTATTAGTCTCTATAACCCAATGGATTATGAAAAATAGAAGTTTACCAAAAAGTGATGAGTTCCAATTCTCTGTCTGCATGTAGAAAAGTCTTTCAGGTGCATTAGCAACAAGCTAGCATCCAGTCAAAAAGCACTAGGCCACTTCACCAGTCCAAAGTCCGTTCAGTCCTGAATATTCTCACCCATCACCTCCCGGTCATAGAAAGCCTTGGCGTCCTCTGGTGTGTTGAATTTGAAGGTATGTCCGTTATGTGTGATCCGCAGGATGGCTGGATAAAGTAACTGGAATTTTATACCCTTCACGAATAAGGCTTGTTTAATGTCCTTGAAGCCCGCACGTCCCCTAGATAGACTGATGCTGAAGTCTGGATATATCCTCAGGGTAGCATTCTGATAAGTAACTGTATGCCGCCTAGCCCATTGCAGTAGCCGTTCTTTCTCTTGGTATCAGTGAAAACATACCACAAATGGACGCAGAGGTAGTCCAGCCCTATCAGGCTTTTTGCCCACTCTGTGCGCTCTCTCCAGAATTGGGGCAGACTCAAACAGTGCATTACCCGTGATCTCCATCAACATATTCGACACAAATTTAACGGTGTCCTCAACACCCTCAATGTCTTCTGGAACATTAACAATCCTCAAATTGGTTCTGCGCGACCGATTCTCTAAATCTTCAATGCGATCCAGAAGATCAACATTCTGGGTTTGTAGAGTTTTGACAGCTGTTTCGGTTGAAAGTATCTTGTCAAAATTATCCCCTGCAAGGGATTCCGTTGCAGTCAGTTGCTGTTGAAAGGTGTCCAATGTTTCTTTTAGGGCATTCACCGAAGTCTGCAATGGCCCAAGGGATTCCTGAATAAGCATAGAAATATCTTCTTTTAGACTAGCGCGTTGTTTGGACAGTTCCTCCACCAGCTGTGTCATAGTTATTCCATCGCTTTTGGAAGAGCGGTCACTAGCAGGAGAGGCCATGGCTCCCAGCTTGTTAGCAATTGTGTTCCGCATGGTCTTCAAAGTAGCCTGTCTTTGTCTGGAAGAGGCCATTAACTGCGTATGGCCATGTAACACAATAAGATACGAATATATCTCCAGTCCTGAGATACAGATATTAAATTTGATAAAGTAAAATACAAGTTAGGTCAGAGCTCTTCACACCCGTTGCCTACTCCAACATGGCTGAAACCGGAAGTCCAGTTTGTGTGAGTTTAAAAGTTACAGCTCCATAGAAGCTCATGAACAGTTTTTCATGTCAGTGTGGAAAATCTGCTAATTCACAAGCCGGCAACTGCGAGAGAACATTCTCATAAAGGTAAGGTGGCACATCTCTTTCTGTTTCGATTATTAAACCAAAAATATCGTTCAGAAGCATTCAGCTGTATGGTTATTTTATTGAGGTGTGTTTAATCAGCCGCAGTATTAATTAAAAAAGTTTCATATCTGCTGTGTTGTGAGCCAGAGCTGTCTCAGGCTACTGATGCATGAGTTGCTCTCACTGTCTTTTTGCTAAAAACTGAGCAAAGCAAAGCTGTAATGTAAACTATAGACTGACTGCACATGAAGATTATAAGATAGCAGTATTATCTTGACCGGCTTTAAGTTACAGCAGTTTAGTCAAATTTTGTGTATTTTGCCCTGCTGTTTTGTGTGTGTGTGTGTGTGTGTTATATAAAATATGTTGTCCCCCATTATCTGGGGGACAACATACCCCACTTTCCCCTACTCATGGCAGCACGTGTAGACGCAGCGACCCGGTGCTCCTCTTTAGTTAGCGGCGACACATTGAGAAGGACTTATACCCGAACTAAACTTATCAGCCTCAAACAACACTGGACAGGCTGGACCCCGGAAGGGTTTGACTCGTTCCCAGAGAGGATACGCCAGCGAGAACGGACAGAGAGGAGGCGACGGCGGTGCTGCGAAAGACGCCTGAAGCAGGGCAAACGAGCCGGCATCAGAGCTAGGCTAACCAAGACTTTGCATAAACCAGCGGTTCCAAGCGTTTTTCTCGCCAACGTCTGCTCCCTGGTCAACAAGATGGACAAGATTAAACTACGGGATGTTAACAACCAGATAGACAGCTGCATCGTGGTGATAACGGAGACTTGGCTGCATGAAAACATCCCGGACCTAGCTGTGGAGCTAGCAGGTCGTACAATCTTTCGGGCAGACCGCACATCAGACTTGGGTAAGATGAGAGGAGGAGGTGTGTGAGTCTATATCAACAATAGTTGGTGCAAGGACACTGCCGTTATTGAGAGACATTGCTGTCCAGACTTATAGTTTTTACTGTTAAAGTGCAGACCTTGGCGGCACGGTGGTGTAGTGGTTAGCGCTGTCGCCTCACAGCAAGAAGGTCCTGGGTTCGAGCCCCGGGGCCGGCAAGGGCCTTTCTGTGTGGAGTTTGCATGTTCTCCCCGTGTCCGCGTGGGTTTCCTCCAGGTGCTCCGGTTTCCCCCACAGTCCAAAGACATGCAGGTTAGGTTAACTGGTGACTCTAAATTGAGCGTAGGTGTGAATGTGAGTGTGAATGGTTGTCTGTGTCTATGTGTCAGCCCTGTGATGACCTGGCGACTTGTCCAGGGTGTACCCCGCCTTTCGGCCGTAGTCAGCTGGGATAGGCTCCAGCTTGCCTGCGACCCTGTAGAAGGATAAAGCGGCTAGAGATAATGATAATGAGATGTTAACAACCAGATAGACAGCTGCATCGTGGTGATAATGGAGACTTGGCTGCATGAAAACATCCCGGACCTAGCTGTGGAACTAGCAGGTCGTACAATCTTCCGGGCAGACCGCACATCAGACTCGGGTAAGATGAGAGGAGGAGGTGTGTGAGTCTATATCAACAATAGTTGGTGCAAGGACACTGCCGTTATTGAGAGACATTGCTGTCCAGACTTATAGTTTTTACTGTTAAAGTGCAGACCTTGGCGGCACGGTGGTGTAGTGGTTAGCGCTGTCGCCTCACAGCAAGAAGGTCCGGGTTCGAGCCCCATGGCCAGCGAGGGCCTTTCTGTGTGGAGTTTGCATGTTCTCCCCATGTCCACGTGGGTTTCCTCCGGGTGCTCCGGTTTCCCCCACAGTCCAAAGACATGCAGGTTAGGTTAACTGGTGACTCTAAATTGACCGTAGGTGTGAATGTGAGTGTGAATGGTTGTCTGTGTCTATGTGTCAGCCCTGTGATGACCTGGCGTTTTGTCCAGGGTGTACCCCACCTTTCACCCATAGTCAGCTGGGATAGGCTCCAGCTTGCCTGCGACCCTGTAGAAGGATAAAGCGGCTAGAGATAATGAGATGAGATGAGTGCAGACCTTTTTATCTGCCCAGGGAAATCACTCAAGTGTTGGTAGCTGCTGTGAATATCCACCCGTGAGCTAATGCTAATTTAGCTATAAGCAGGCTGCATGATAGCATCAACAAGCAGCAGAACAAACACCCAGAGGGCTTTTTCATCATGGCTGTGGACTTCAACCACACCAATTTAAAGACTGTGCTCCCCAGATTCTATAAGAATGTGGACACTAAAACAAGGAAGGGCAGAACACTAGACCAGGTCAACACCAACATTCCTGGAGCCTACAAAACCAGCCCCTCCCCTCACCTTGGACACTCAGAGCATCTTTCCCTGTTCCTGACACCAGCTTACAAGCCCCTCATCTGCAGGTCTAAGCCACAGTACAAGTCCATGCAGTGCTGGACTGAGGGGCCACACTACCCTTGCAGGACTGTTTTGAGGACACCATATGGGAGCTCTTTGAGGAACCAGACATTGAGCTCCATACCTCCTCTGTACTGTCATACATCAGTTTCTGTATGGACATTGTAACAACAAGGAAACCCTGGTTTAACACCAAGATCAGAGCATTACTCCAGGCCAGGGATTCAGCACTGAGGTCAGGAGGTGGGGAGGCCTACAGGAAGGCTAAAGTGGACCTGAACAGAGGCATCAAGGCTGCTAAAACAAAATACAGAGAGCAGATAGAGGCCAATTTCAGGGAAAACAACCCCCGCTCCATGTGGAAAGGCATCCAGAACATTACAGACTACAAACAATGCCACAACACCCCCTCCCCCACTGACATTTCTCTTCCAGACCAACTTAACATTTTTTTTCTCCCGCTTTGAAGAGGACAGCAAACAGGCAGAGGACACACAGCTGACACCATCAGAGCATGACCAGCCCCCCACCATCCACCAACACCAGGTACTGCGAGTCCTGTGAGGCATCGACACCAGCAAAGCACCAGGACCGGATGGAGTATCAGGGAGGGTGCTGAAATCATGTGCCCATCAGCTAGCTGCTGTATTTACTAACATCTTTAACTTTTTGCTGCAGCAAGCCATAGTCCCCACCTGCCTGAAAACTGCCACTATAATACCTGTGCCCAAATCCTCTGCCATCACAGGGTTGAATGATTACCGGCCTGTGGCCCTGACACCGGTGATTATGAAATGTATGGAGAGACTGCTGTTACAGCATGTCAAGGCCCATATTCCACCTGGCTTTGACCAACATCAGTTTGCCTACAGGTCCAACAGATCCACAGACGACGCCATCTCTATCGCCCTCCACACCGCTCTCAGCCACATTGAAAGTCCCAAAACATACATCAGGATGCTGTTTGTTGACTTCAGTTCGGCATTTAACTCCATCAGCCCCAGCCGACTGATCACCAAACTGCAGACGCTGCAACTTGGAACCTCCCTCTGTCTGTGGATCAAGGACTTCCTGACTAACAGACCCCAGCATGTCAGGATGAGCACCTCCACATCCTCCACCATCGTCCTCAATACCAGTGTTCCTCAGGGCTGTGTTCTGAGTCCAGTACACCCACGACTGTGTCGCCACCCATGGCTCGAACACCCTCATTAAATTTGCGGACGATATAACCATTGTTGGATTGATCAACAATGATGATGAGACACCATACAGGGAGGAGGTCTGAGCACTGGCGGCCTGATGCAGTGACAACCACCTCAACCTCAACACCAAGAAGACAAAAGAACTCATCGTTGACTTCCGGAAGACAAGGACCACACTACACTCAGGCCTGAGCATCAATGGGGAAGAAGTGGAGCGGGTCAAAAACTTCAAGTTCCTCGGACTGCACATCTCAGAGGACCTGGGCTGGACTGTGAACACCACCCACATTATTAAAAAGGCCCAGCAGCATCTCTTTTTCCTGAGAATGCTGAAGAGGAACAAACTCTCTCCACCTCTGCTGAAAAACTTTTATCACTGCACAATAGAGAGTGTCCTGACCTACGAATGTACGGTGTGGTATGCCAGCTGCACTGCGTCTGAGAAGAAACAACTGCAGCGGGTCATCAAGACTGCTCAGTGGATCATCGGCTCCCCACTCCTACGCCTAGAGGAGATCTACTTGAGCCGGCTCCTTCGACGGGCTACAAAAATCCAGAGTGACCCCGCCCACCCAGGAGATTCTCTATTTTCCAACCTCCCCTCTGGCAGACTCAGAGTCATGAGAGCCCGCACCAACAGACTGAAGAACAGCTTCTTCCCCATGGCTGTGAAGAGACTGCTGCAGGAATCATGACCCCCCCCCCACACACACACACACACACTACTACCTCCCAGTCAATGGACAATAACTCTTGCACCTCAAATATAGACTGCACTTTTAATACAGACTATTTATATATAACATTTTATCTGCACTTTACTGTTTTTACTATTTATGTTTAATATATTTTCTTGTAGCCCTGTGATGACCTGGCGACTTGTCCAGGGTGTACCCCGCCTTTCGCCCGTAGTCAGCTGGGATAGGCTCCAGCTTGCCTGCGACCCTGTAGAAGGATAAAGCGGCTAGAGATAATGAGATGAGATGAGATGTTTAATATATTTTCTTGTAGCCCTGTGATGACCTGGCAGCTTGTCCAGGGTGTACCCCACCTTTCGCCCGTAGTCAGCTGGGATAGGCTCCAGCTTGCCTGTGACCCTGTAGAACAGGATAAGGTGGCTACAGATAATGAGATGAGATGAGATATTTTCTTGTAGCCCTGTGATAACCTGGCGACTTGTCCAGGGTGTACCCCGCCTTTCGCCCGTAGTCAGCTGGGATAGGCTCCAGCTTGCCTGCGACCCTGTAGAACAGGATAAAGTGGCTAGAGATGATGAGATGAGATGAGATGAGATGAGATGAGATGAGATGAGATGAGATGAGAGATATTTTCTTGTGACTGTGACATGTAGCTGCTATAAGAGAGATGCTGCCAAACGGAATTTTGTTGTATTCTTGTACAATGACAATAAAGCTTCTTCTTCTAAAACTGATGACTGTAAAGTTAGATCGTATGAACCCAGTAGTGGATTGACTAAAAATAGTTTTACGCTATATACAGTGAGTGACAATTCTGTGAAACTTGTGGTGGTGCATTTGGGGGGAGGAGGGAAGGAGGGACTGTTTCCTTATGATAGTGGTGGACACCCCAAATTTCTGTTGAAATGCTGCCCCGATATGTTTGGAGTGTGGAGTTTTAATTTGCCAGGTGGCCGAATTCTTACACATTGCACCAATAAGCACCTGCCCCTCACTCACAGTGCAGAACACGACAAGGAGGTTGTGCACAATAGGTATCAGCGATACCAACCTGGGTTTTACTTAGTATTGGATCGGAAAGGAAATCAATGATCTCACACGTCACTACCAGACACAGGAGAGACAAATTAATGCACTTCACTCGGACTCTGTTTCAATACTGTAACTTCCCCGAACCAATCAGAAGTGTGTCAAGTAAAGTTTATTTTTATAGTGCTTTTAACAATAGACATTGTCGCAAAGCAGCTTTACAGAATTTTATTGACTTTAACACTCTGAGGTCCTGGGCCTGTCAGACACTCTGTGGCAGTCTGATAAACCTTGACATTTTTAAGTATTTCATCTAACTAAAAACACCCATGCAAAAGTGACACATGTGGTTATATTCTGGACACCCTCAGCAATAATAATATGAAAGTAAAGTGAAATATAATGAAATTTGTTTTTATTTAAATTAAGTGCAAACACAACCTTACAAAAAACTATTTTCAGAGTCTTCAAACCTTGTGAAAAAAAAACACTATATATATATATCTGCACAAGACTTTTGAAGTCTGAACCTTGTAAACATAGGTGTTGGCTACATAAAAGTAAGAACAGCATTCAGAAATGTTATGTAGTTTCAATACTAATTGTAGAAACTTCAGACTACCTTTGTTTTCTCCAAAGCCAATTGCCCTTTCAAATGAATATTGATAAGGTAGGTGTAATTCATCTGTAATTCCCTCTCCCCCCTTTTTCTTCTTCTTCTTCTTCTTCTTCTTCTTCTTCTTCTTCTTCTTCTTCTTCTTCGTCTTTAACTCCTGTCAGCAGTTGCTGACGTAGAGCGGTTAGAACCACGAGCGTAGTCAACCATATCTTTGTTGATCTCTCTCTTCAATGCACTTCGGTAAAATTGATCAGCCGTCAACCCAGAATGATGCAGAACTTGTTGCTCCATCGTGACAGCTGGTCTACCTTTCTTTACATTCTTGTTATCATTGAACAGAAGCTTTTTGGCAACACTAGATGTTTCTTGTCGAGCTAGGTGTACCAGGTATTTGGTCTGCTGTTTTGCGATGTAGCTCATGACATTCTCTGTACGACAAATATTCAAAACATCTTCAGAAGACAATACAAATGCAAAGTTGGGCGCTGCATCATCATCACGAGGTTCTTTACGTTCAAATCCTTTATGAATCATTTTTCGTAACATGGTCACATATGCTGATTCCAATCTTTGTTGTTGTGCTTGAGTGATGTTCCATGTCTGGCAGGAATAGGTGAGTCTACTACGTACCATTGCGTTCAGAACAAATACGCGTGTCTTTAGCAGAATGTTTCTGTTGGTGAGCTTCTTGAATAGCTGATAAAACTTCGACTCTGCAACACTGATACGTAGGTCAATTTCAGCATCGCCGGTAGAGGGCTGATCAAATTGGATGTCATCTCCAAGATAGCAAAATTTCTTTACGTTCTCAATTGCAGTGCCATTCAACCAGACAATGCTTACAGGGTAGTCACTGTCTTGTCCATATGTGCTTTCTCCCATCTGCAGGTGGTTGTAGTTCACAATCATTGTCTTGGTCTTTTTGACATTTATTTCCAGATGGAAGTTTTTAAACGTTTCGTCAAGTATAATCAGCGCCTTCGAGAGTTCTGCTTCATCCTCAAATATGAGTTCCAAATCGTCCGCATATCCCGACCAGTCTACAGTGTGGTCACCATGGTAGCTTTGCTGACGTTGTTCTCTTGTCAGTGCTGTAGATCGGATATGATACTTCAGATTTAGAAACTTTACTTCCTGCTGGTCACATGCTCTCATGAACACACGCATAGCAAAGTCAATGTACAAGTTGAACAGTGGAGGAGACTCAGGTCCACCTTGTCGGACACCTGTGAACAGTTGAAATACGTTGTCAGGATTACCAGAGAGTGCAGGTGTAGTATGGTCGTATATGCATTCAAGAAGTCGAAGAAGAATTGGATTCGAGTTAGGAGGAAGGTGAAGGTAGATGGATTTGAACAGCCATTTTCGTATAACGTGATCAAATGCTGCAGTTAGATCTATGAATAGCAGAAACACAGCTTTTTTCATCCTGTCCATTATTTGCTGTACTTGTTTTGTAATGAAAATTCCATCCGCAGTGCCTCGACCTCTTCTAAAGCCTTGCTGTTGTTCAAGGAGTTGGTTATCATACCAGTCTTTTATGCGATTTAGAATTATAACTACAAGAATCTTGCACAATGTTGTTCCAACTTGCAGACCTCTGTAAGCAGCTGGGTCTTTCACACTTCCTTTTGAAGCACCTTTCCATATCGCATTAAGTCTAGTATGTCCCCAAGATTTAGGTGTAGTCTGGGTTGTCCAGATGGCATCTAGAAGTATTTCTAACTCTTTTACAAGTTCAGTTGATGAGGCAGCATATTTCAAAAACTCTGGTGGAAGATCCGTAGCAGCTTTGCCGTTTTTGAGAGAAGTCAAAGTTTTTATGATTTCATCAGATTTAGGTGGTTCGGTGTTGATTGACTGGAACTCGATTTTTTTTTTGAAGTTCTTCAACGAAATCTGGTGGGACTTTAAGCTCCGGTGGTTCTGACTTATCCATGTCAATGGAGGTGGAGAAGTGATTCTCGAAGTATTGTTGTAACTTTTCACGGTCACAACCAGCACTCCGCTTAGTTGGCTTGAATGTCGATGCATCATGTTTGAAGCTTTTAAATAGATTATCAACTTTGCATTTTGTTGCACACTCGTTAATTTCGTCAGCTTCTTGTTTCATTTTGATGTTATGTAATTTTCTCACTCGTTTCTTGATCTCCTTTGTGAGCACTTTGTAATCCGGGGAGTTGAGTTCCTTTGTAGATCTTTCGTTCAGTAACTGGTTAAGAGGCTCATCTTGTTTCCAGATTTCACTTTCCTTTTCGATCTTAGTTTTGATCGGTAGACATTCCTCTGCAGCTAAGTTGATCGAATCTACAAGATTTTTCGAGAATGTAGAAAGATTGACATCATCCGGTGGATTTAGTTGCAGCTTCTGGTTGATTGCTTCAGCAAACTTTTTCCTGGTTGGTGGGTATAAGAGAGCCTTGATGTCTCTTTTCGGCTGCAGTGGATGTTTGTTGAACTTAAAACGAGCTTTCCGCATAGCTGGCATACATAACGTCGATTTAAGAAGGCGGTGATCAGAGTCAATTATAACGCCTTGATATACCCTGCAGTCAGTCATATACTGTTGTACATAATTTTCTGCAAGGATGTAGTCAGTTACTTTTCGAGTTTTGCCGTCATTGCTGTACCAGGTGTAGCGGTGGATCTTTCGGTATTTGAAGTAAGTAGAGGAAATGCACAGCTGCTGGGATCGACAGAAGGATTTCAATCTGTGTCCATTGTCGTTACACTTGCTGTCTGTGACTATCTTTTTTCCATCAAAGAAGCATCGCTTCTCTGATACTTCTGTTGTTGCATTAAAGTCGCCTAGTACTACCAGTTTCTGGTGCTTTTGTGTTTTAGCAACAGCTTTCCTTAGGTTTGAATAAAATAGTTGCTTCTGTGACTCAGTTCCATTGGCATCAGTTGGCGCATAGCAGATCACGACACGAAGGTTAAAGCCATGGATTTTGATGTCCAGTCCCATGATTCTTGGTCCAGCGATGTTTGGCATACTAATTTGTATATCAGGATGTACACGCACCAAGATCCCAACTCCTGCCTCATGCTTTTTAACATGACCGCTCCAATGGAACTCAAACTGTTCTCCTGTATCCAGTGTGATGAGTTTGGAACCAGACTCGTGCCATCGAACTTCTTGCAAGCAGCAAAACGCTAGATTGGCTTAGCTGATCTCTTTTGCTACTGCATAGATTTTCGCTCCTTCAGTTTTTTCAGAGCCACTTCTGATGTTAATAGTTCCGAATGACCATTTTTTAAAATGTCCATTAAAATTTTTCTTTGGTTTTCGTTTTTTATTATGCATTTTGAAGATAAGAGTTCTCAAGATTTAATAGTACTACTCTTTCAGGCAAAATATAATGATAATTTGCTGGTAGTGGTACTTGACTTCCTTGAATGAGTGTGGTAATCTTAGCATCCAGCCAGGGGGCGGGTGAGCTGAAAGTGTGTTGGTTTGTAGATTGAGTGATTGTAGACGGAATGGATGATTGCATTGATATTGCAATTGCTTGGACCTGATTACCACATGCCCCCCTGTCACTGTTAATAGTCCATTTGTCAAAGACAAAGACCCTGGCCCCTGTACCTCCCTGCCTGGAAAGTTACTGCAAAGAAAAGAAGCCCTAAAAGCCAAAGCTATCACAGTCACAAATTAAATATTCTGGCTTCTTCTAAATCCTATAATGAATATGCCCTCTTCAACAGTTAGATACTCAATCAAATGTTCAAAACTTGAAGAAAATAACACAGCATGTTTCGATCAACTAGTTCTTTCTCTTCAAAGAGCACCTCCTATCTTAACAACCCACTAACCATCTAACATGCACTCTCTTCTTCTTACTTTATGATTTCCTATGTTTTACTGTAGCTTGATTTTCTCAATTGTAAGTCACTTTGGATAAAAGCATCTGCTAAATGTAATGTAATTCTCCCTATACGCTAACCGAAAAAGCATGACAACAACCGCTAGTGAGACAGATATTAACCTACTTACTCATCAAAAATATCCTCGGCGGGATCAAGACGAAGTTCAAAATGAATTTGTTCATCATCGCTGTCCTCACTGGATACATCTGACATGCATCATCTGACTCACTCTCCAGAGCGAGTTGATCCTGGATCAGCAGTGAAGCTTTGGCAGGCGACATCTTCCTTGTATTGGCCATTCCTCAATTTTCTCAGTTGGTATGGAAACAAGTGAACATGTGCACTTGTTTATACTGGTGAAATGGGGCGTGGTCTCACCTCCCCTTGCTACACAATGAGCAAATGACGACACTGATGTTCCATGCGCTTAAAGGTCATAGGCAATGATCGGAGGTGAAACGTAGAATATCAACTTTATTGTCTAGAAGAACAACCCAAAAAGCAAATTCAATTTTCCTAGTGTCTAATTTGCACCCTAAAATTGAATAAAACGGTTAAAATATACTGTTTTGACCAATTTTCGAAGGTTTGTTTACATCTCACTTATGTACACTTTCACCGCCGGGGACAGTCGTCGTGACGTCATTTAAGCCAAACAGACTGGGAGCAGCTCTGTGTTTACTTGCGAACCGAGCACACATACAGACTTTGGTCGTGAGAGGTTGTATAAAATGTCTGAAAGCGATAGCGATTTTGAAGTAGGAACTCTCCAAATTAAATATCGAGAGGTGAAACCATATATATATATATATATATATATATATATATATATATATATATATATATATATATATATATGAACCTATGGCCGTTGCGAAGCAATCGGTGAATGTGGCTCACTGGTTTGACCGTGCAGCTTCGGAATCGGACAGCGACTCGGCTGACTCTGATCGCGGTGACCCTGGACCTCAACAAGACTCGCGCCCAAACTATTTATCCTGGTAATTATGATAAATTCTTACTTTCGTCGTAATACTAAACAAGAGCCCTTTTGAAGAATAACTAAACGTCCCTCCCTAGTGGATATAGGGAACGATTACTGGACAGTGTGCCAGTAGGCCACATTAGCCTGCCATCCGTGGCATTATATTATTTATAGCCTACTCTAAGCGAGGAAATATCCCTTTGTCTCATTTCCACAATGACTGTACAGGATCCCTCAGGATTCTTGACTTGTCAATTGCAAGCAAAAGTAAAAATGTTTACCTCCAATCTTCTCCTTTTTGCTTGAGCATTGCTGCTCTGTTTCTTCTTTGACTGCTTGATTTTGTTTCACACACACAATCCACTCTCTCCGCCTCATCTCCTCTTTCGGAAAAAAACAACCCTCTGGCTTCACGCACACAATCCACTCTCTCTGCCTCATCTCTTCTTCCGGAAAAAGCCAACCCACTCGCTCCACCTCTTCTCCTTTTTTGGAAAAAGCCAATCCTCTCGCTCCGCCTCTTCTCCTTTTTTGGAAAAAGCCAACCCACTCATTCCACCTCTTCTCCTTTTTCAGAAAAAGCCAATCCTCTCACTCTGCTTCTTCCGGAAAAAGTCAATCCAGTCTCTCTGCCTCTTATCCTCTCTTGGAAAAAGGTAAAAACTACTTCCTGAACCGGTCCCGTTGTTACAGTTCACTGCACAACAATAAGGCATGGGGGGTTTTCTTTGGAAATTCCTGAACGCACCTCTGCACTCAAGCCGAATGGCAATGTAAGTAAACAGAAGTGGACTCGACTCAAGTGGTTTGTTTGACTTAAATGACGTCATGCGCCGAGTGGTCACAAAAATAGCCGAACAGAAATTTGCCGCGATCCGTGCTAACTTATTTTAATTATTACTTATTAACAATACTTCTTCGGACCAGGAGGAAATTACAGAGGGTTTTTTAACATATAAAGTTTCAAATGTGCATAAAATTAAAACCGTTGCCTATGAGCTTTAACATGTGAATAGCTGATGGGTGTGTCGTTAAGAGGCTGCTACTGACTGAAGTACTGAAATTCGTAAGATTTGTTTTTATTCTCTTTACAAAGTGCTAAAGATAAAGTTTGTTTTAAAGATATGTATATTTGAAAACTAGAAGATTCAATGTTTCTAGCACAAAAACTAGCGGAGCTTTAGATGCGTTAACTAACAGTCCTAAAAGTCCCCTGTGGGGGGGTCGGCGACCTGAGAGTATTAAACATGAGCTAATTTTATCCCTAATCCAGTTGTGTGTAACACCTGCATCACACAAATACCCACTTTCCAGACAAGGAGGAAAACTACAGGAGGATTGACTACAGGAAGTCACTTTTCCTGACTGGCAAGCGCGCGCGCACACACACACACACACACACAGAGGAAGTGATCCCGGTGATGATTTACACTTGACTGCATGAAGCTCAATTTAAATCTAACCAAAATGTTATGTTTAAAATAATTACTTGATATACTGGAGATTGGACAGTTTATTTGAGGCCCAGGATTAGTGCCCGAATTTTTGTGGTCCAGTCCTGAGAAATCTGTTTGTAGCACTTCTGAGTGATTTACTTTGTTTTGCTTCCCCCTAACGGTTAAAGTCTGTATTGCACATGAAACTGCTGTACATTAAACCAGGGGTTCTCAACCTTTTCTGCTTTAAGCCCCACCTCATACTGAGGCGGGGCCCATTAAAAAAGATCCCCAATTATTTTGGCTCATCTATTCTATTAGAATCTAATAATCTACTGTAAAGTGTATTAATGGGATGCGACATCACTCCCTGTTACAGATGGGAGCCCAGGAATTAAATAAATGCAATAAAACAAACTGTTTTTAATTGTAGGTATTGTATTTAAAACTGTATGGATGAGCCAGAAGCCAAACCAGGCATGCAGGGCATTCTCAGTCAAAAGGGATTAATGATCCAAAAGTGGAGTCTGGTCCATTAACACAAGAACTTATTGCCATGTTTGTGTTCAGAAAACAAGCAAGTTATTAAAATTAAGTTTACTCAAAAGAAGTGGGTATAAAACCAACTCAATGGGATTAGACCCTTACACGCTAACAAAAAAGGATTTTCCCAATGAAAGAAAAATTTACTTGCTAAATTTGACATTAGTAGAATAAAATTTGATCATATTGTAGCTGGAACTAAATATAAAGACAATAGTTATGCATACTGCTAATTAACTTAATCTGAAGATAATTAACAGATTAAGTTTTTTTAAGATTGTGTATATTTTAGTCTTTTTGTATTTGTAATTATTTGTATCTGTACATGCCCGACCCCACCAGCTCTGCTGATCAACTTATTGTGTTTAAATAAAGTCATTCATTCATTATGAGTTGGAAAATGATCCATCCATTGAGTTTCCTGACATCTCAGACTCTCTGGTGCTGCAGACTTTGTTCTACACGGATACACAGATGGAAACCTGGAAGATCATGGAGGAGAACAACTTTTTATATGTGACTGGGTTAAAGATCTGGGGATCAGGACACTACAAAATAAATCCTGTATCAGTTTTGCCTGGGTAAGGAGGAGTTTCTGGGCTTTTTGTCCGTGTCTTTGAGATGGTTGCTAGGATGCTAGAAGTGTTAGTGTTGGGTGTGAACAAACCACCGCTGTTTGATTCCCAATCCTCCCTGATCTTCTTTTCCAGCAGGCATCACAGATCCATATAATTACCCACAAACATATTTATTTATTCTGTCTACAGCATGTGCATGCTGTGTGTAACAGTTCCTGATGTGGGTGGAGCACAGAAGCACGGCAGGCGAGAGTTGATATTTGTACAATATCTTTTATTCGCTTTTCAGCTTGTTTGCTTCCATTCATTCCTCACTCACTCACTCACTCACTCACTCACTCACTCACTCACTCACTCACACACATGCATTGTGGTTGGGGAGAGAGCTCCCTTTCTCTGCTCTCTCTCCTTTTATCCTTAGTCCCTGTAACAAATAGACACACACACATTAATCGACAGCATGTGGAATGACTTAGCCACTTACCTTCCCCGACCCCGCCCTCCATTCACAGACTGCTGCTTGGCCACGCCCCCACTGCAACATACCCCCACCACCTTACTCAGGCCGGGGAGCCATCCGGCCTGAAGCTGACTCCTCCTCCTGACGGGACAGGAAGTCTGCCACCACCATCTGCACCCCCAGCCTGTGGATCACCTTGAACTTAAATGGCTGGAGGGCAAGATACCAACGGGTGATCCGCGCATTAGCATCCTTCATGCGGTGGAGCCACTGGAGGGACGCGTGGTCTGAACAGAGAGTGAAAGGGCGCCCCAGCAGATAGAATCAGAGGGCGAGGACTGCCCACTTGATGGCGAGACACTCCTTCTTGATTGTGCTGTACCTGCTTTCACGCATCGAGAGTTTCCGGCTGATGTACAGCACAGGGCGCTCCTCACCCTCCACCTCCTGGGACAAAACGGCCCCCAGCCCTCTGTCCGATGCATCAGTCTGCAAAATAAAGGGGAGAGAGAAATCAGGGGAGTGTAAGAGTGGTCCCCCACACAGTGCAGTTTTTACCTCAGAGAAGGCCTGTTGGCACTGCTCTGTCCACTGGACCGGATCTGGAGCCCCCTTTTTAGTGAGATCGGTTAGCGGGCTGGTGACGTCCGAATAATTAGGTAGAAACCTACGATAATAGCCAGCCAGCCCCAAGAACCGTCTCACCTCCTTTTTGGTCTTGGGCCTCAGGCAGGTCGCAATTGCTGCGGTCTTGTTAATTTGGGGACGCACCTGCCCATGACCCAAGTGGAACCCCAGATACCGTACTTCCACCCGCCCAATCGCACACTTTTTTGGGTTAGCTGTGAGGCCCGCTCACCTCAGTGACTTCAGAACAGCCCTCAGGTGTTCCAAGTGCCGTGGCCAATCATTACTGTAGATCACGATGTCGTCTAGATAGGCGGCCACATAGGCAGCGTGAATGCAGAGGACCCTGTCCATAACCCGCTGGAACGTAGCGGGCGCCCCAAACAACCCAAAAGGGAGCATGACAAATTGGTGCAATCCAAATGGTGTGGAAAAGGCCGTTTTCTCTCGGGATAGAGGAGTCAAGAGGATCTGCCAATATCCCTTTGTTAGATCCAGTGTCGAATAAAAGCGAGCAGCACCTGACATCAAGCAACTCACCAATGCGAGGCATTGGGTATGCATCAAATTTAGACACCGCATTGACCTTTCTATAGTCCACACAGAACTGGACCGACCCGTCGGTCTTGAGAACCAGGACCACTGGGCTGCTCCAGTCACTGTGGGACTCCTTGACTATGCCCATTTCGAGCATGGCCTTGAGTTCGTCCCGAACCACCTTTTTCTTGTGTTCGGGCAAGCGGTAAGGGCGGCTACGCACTACCACCCACAGGGTCGTTTCGATGTGGTGTTCTATGAGGTGGGTACAACCAGGAAGGGGCGAGAACACGTCGGAAAATTCCTTCTGCAACTTGGCTACCTCCGTGAGTTGGGCCGGTGAGAGGTGGTCTCCACAAGGGACCGGAGTGGTATGAGATGTTACCCTTTTTACCTCCGGCCCCAGCTCCGCCTTCTCTGGGACTACCGATGCCAATGCCACGGGAACCCCCTCATTCCAGCGTTTTAAAAGGTTGAGGTGGTAGATTTGCAGTGGCCCACCCCATCTGTTCGCTTCACCTCATAGTCGACGTCCCCAACTCGCTGTGTGACCTCAAAGGGCCCTTGCCACTTGGCGACTAATTTAGAACTTGACGTGGGCAATAATACGAGCACTTTGTCTCCCGGCGTGAACTCTCTAAGGCGCATGCCCCGTCATACAGCTGGCTTTGACATTCTTGTGCCTGCCGTAAATTCTCCTGGGTTAGGTGTGTGAGGGTGTGGAGTTTTGCGCGCAGGTCAAGAACGTACTGGATTTCATTTTTACTCGGTGAAGGTCCCTCCTCCCAATTTTCCCGTAGCACGTCCAGAATGCCACGCGGCTTACACCCATATAATAATTAGAAGGGAGAAAACCCCGTGGAGGCTTGCGGGACCTCTCGTACTGCGAACAACAAGGGCTCGAGACACTTATCCCAATTACGCGCATCTTCACTTACGAATTTACAGATTATGTTTTTGAGTGTCTGGTTAAATCGCTCTACTAAGCCATCCATTTGTGGGTGATAGACACTGGTGCGGATAGATTTAATCCCCAGTAACCCATACAGCTTGCACAGTGTGCGTGACATAAACAAAGTGCCTTGGTCTGTCAGGATTTCTTTCGGAATCCCGACCTGGGAGATAAAGCGGAAGAGTGCTTCCGCAATACTGCATGCTGAGATATTGCGGAGAGGCGCTGCTTCCGGATATTGCGTTGCATAGTCCACTAGAACTAAAATAAAGGGATATCCCCGTGCTGACCAATCTAATGGCCCAACGAGATCCATCCCAATTCGCTCAAATGGGGTCTCAATTAGAGGAAGAGGGCGCAAAGGCGCTTTTGGAGTGGCCATGGGATTTACTAATTGGCATTCACAGCATGCTGCACACCACCGACGGACATCCCCGCGAATCCCTGGCCAATAGAATCGGGCCATTATTCGGGTTAGTGTTTTATCTTGCCCCAAGTGTCCAGCCATGGGATTAAAGTGAGCTGCATGGAACACAAGTTCCCTACGGCTCTTTAGGATTAACAACTGGGTTATTTGTTCCTTGGTTTGAGTGTCCTGCATCACTTGGTACAATCTCTCTTTAATAATGAAAAATAGGGGAAGGTTGGTGCGGCGCTTGGCTGAAGAGTTTGACCATCGATTACTCTCACTTGGTCAAACGCATGCCGCAGAGTCTCGTCTCGCGACTGCTCTAACGGGAAATCCTCAAGGGAATCCCTGAGAGAGGGAGGAGGAGCGGGCTGCTCCTCACTCTGACGCGGTGTTGATATAGACGGCTCTGTGACAGCTTCTCCAGTCAACACCACACCGGGATCTTCCCGTGACTTACTAGTGCAGGACCCACTGCGTGTTAAATATTCCATTAGGTTTTTAAATCCTGGCCAATCAGTACCCAAAATCAACGAGTGGGTGAGATGGGGACTAACCGCCGCCTTAATTCTATGTATTTGGCCCCAGAATAGAATTTGGACAGACACTAGAGGATAATGGTGAACATCCCCATGCACACACAACACTTTCACTGCTTGTGCTCCCCCCAATGCCTCACCTTGCACCAGGCGTTGGTGAATTGAGGTCTGATTACAACCGGAATCCACCAAAGCGTGATATGTAGCCCCTTGGATACTCACTGGTATGCGATACGTTCCGGCCCGATCGGGGGCAGTTTCTGGTGCATCGGGGATCCGGATTACAGCACCCACCTCCCTTGCGGAGCTCTGACCTTGGAGATGCTCCGATTCCCCACCGCGCCAGCGCACCGGCCCAGGCTTTCCCTCTGCACTGGTGTTATGGGTGTCACTCACCTGAGGGGGAGACAACACAGACACAGGAGAGAGGAGGACACCACGGGTGCGATGAGCCGGCTGGGGAGGAGCCAGCTGCCGCCTCCATGGCAGGGGAACGGGGTGGGGAGGGGGGTGGGAGACAGGGGGAGAAACAAAAGACAAACTGCTCCAGTGCCACCAGATCGATGATCTCGTCGGTGTCGCGATTTTCTGCCCTCAGCCACTGCTGGCAGGCGTCCTGGAGTTGCTGGCCAAATGCAAATGGCCGGCCGACTTCCTCCAATGCCAGCGTCCGGAAGCGCTGGCGATGTTGCTCCAGAGAGCGGCTGAGCCGCTGCAGGATGGCTTTTGTCAGGAGAGCGTAGACCAGCCGGCTGTCAGCAGGGAGCTGCTGTGCTGCGAGCTGCACCTCGCCAGTCAGGAGTGAGAGAAGGCGCTCCGCGCACTACTCCAGCGGCCACCCCCACGCCTCGGCTGCTTGCTCGAAAAGAGCTAGGAATGCTTCCGGATCGTCCTGCGGTCCCATCTTTGTGACGGTGGCAGCAGCGGTGGTCGACACCCCTGCTGACGCGAGCCGGTGCCGGAATGCCTGGTGATCTTCCTGCTGGGCCAGCATCAAGGCTTTGAAGCATTGCTCCTTCTCCTTTCGGAGGGCGATCAGCGCTTGATGCTGGTTCTGCTGGGCGGTAGCGAGGGAAAGGATGAGCTCTTCGAATGGCGGGGACTCCATGGGGTGGTTCCCTTCTGTGCTCCCGGGTTTCAGCACCATTGTAACATTTCCTGATGTGGGTGGAGCACAGAAGCACGGCAGGCAAGAGTTGATATTTGTACAATATCTTTTATTCGCTTTTCAGCTTGTTTGCTTCCATTCATTCCTCACTCACTCACACACATGCATTGTGGTTGGGGAGAGAGCTCCCTTTCTCTGCTCACTCTCTCCTTTTATCCTTAGTCCCTGTAACAAACAGACAGATACACACACATTAATCGACAGCAGGTGGAATGACTTAGCCACTTACCTTCCCTGACCCCACCCTCCAATCACAGACTGCTGCTTGGCCATGCCCCTGCTGCCACAGTGTGCATATGCGTGCTTTGCATGTGTATGCACCAGGGCTTTACATTAGCACCCACCCACCCGCCAAATGCGGGTAAAATTCGGCTTTGGCGGGTAATGACTTTAGTCCCATTAGCCACTTTGGCGGGTGGTTTATTCTGTGGTATGACAATATATTTTAATTGTAGTTTTCTCTGAAGGTATCTGATATAATAAGCGCATTGCAATGTAATATTACGCACCTACAACTCCCATGAGCACCTGCATAAACATTCTGACACAACATGTTAGAATCGTTTAGAACGTTCGTTAACGGCTCAGATAAAATCAATGATATGGTAACCTGCGGTTAATGAACGAAGCAACAAAGATGCTGACGACTGACAAGTGCACTATGTGGCGGCATATAGCTGGAGTTTCAAACCCTGCTGCTCAGGAAAAAAGGGGCAGAGATGATCAGGGCCGGAGGCAGCATTTTAAAATCACCAAGGTCCGTGATGCGCAAAGCGTGTGCTGAAAAATTTCGCCATATTTAAATGAGAGGGTGAATTACACACCACACAAGAGATCTATTCCTGAAATTACTTTTAATGGTGTTTGAACTGAATATCATCAGTTTTGAAAAAAAAAAAATCATGTATGTGGCAAAAGTAAGAATAATTTAAGCTTGTTTAATCGTTTGGTCTGGCCCAAGCAATGAGGACAAAAGATACCCTAACCATGTAGCCTATGGAACTAAGATACATTAACAATCTGGCATCCATTACACCTACACAAAAAAAAAACATTCTGGGAAAAAATCAGTATACACCACCATGTTTTAGGCAAAGTTATCCAAGGCAAACATAAGTTGAAACTTTCCACTCTATTGCTTTGGCTTATCGAATGATTTATTTTTAAAATCACAAACAAGGCAGGCTACAACTGCACTGCTTCGAAAAGGTAAATTTAACAGCTTGATGAAAGTGCGGGGGCGGCACGGTGGTGTAGTGGTTAGCGCTGTCGCCTCGCAGCAAGAAGGTCTGGGTTCGAGCCCTGCAGCCGGCGAGGGCCTTTCTGTGCGGAGTTTGCATGTTCTCCCCATGTCCGCGTGGGTTTCCTCCGGGTGCTCCGGTTTCCCCCACAGTCCAAAGACATGCAGGTTAGATTAACTGGTGACTCTAAATTGACCGTAGGTGTGAATGTGAGTGTGAATGGTTGTCTGTGTCTATGTGTCAGCCCTGTGATGACCTGGCGACTTGTCCAGGGTGTACCCTGCCTTTCGCCCGTAGTCAGCTGGGATAGGCTCCAGCTTGCCTGTGACCCTGTAGAAGGATAAAGCGGCTACAGATAATGAGATGAGATGAAAGTGCGCTGATGGTTACCATGGTAACCCTGTGTCTCCTGCACTGCATTCCTCCCCCGAGTCGAGTGCTCATTCGCTTTTGTGTTCTTGGTCTCAGAGCCGCGCGCACCAAACACACACAGAAGACAGAATCAACGTTTAACATCATTAACAATGCACTTTTTATGGAGATGCCCCCCTGTACATCAACGGCGAAAGAGTGGAGCGAGTGGAATCCTTCAAATTCCTTGGGGTCCACATCTCTGCTGACCTGTCCTGGGCAGCCAACACCACCGCACTGGTTAAAAAGGCGCAGCAGAGACTACACTTCCTGAGAGTGCTCAGGAAGGAGCAACTCAACACAAACCTGCTGGTGACCTTCTACCGGTCAGCCATTGAGAGCCTGCTGACCTATGCTGTGTCAGTGTGGCACTCAAGCTGCACAGAAGCGGACAGAAAAAGACTGCAGAGGGTGACTAACACAGCACAAAAGATCATCAGCTGCCCTTTACCTCCTTTGTCCACCATCTACAACTCCCGGTGCCTAGGCAGGGCAAAGAGCATCATAAAAGACTATACACACCCTGGCTTTCACCTCTTCGACCTGTTGCCCTCTGGCAGGCGCTACAGGGCCATACCAGCCAAAACAAACAGACTCAGAGACAGTTTCTTTCCAAGAGCTGTCACAATACTCAACTCAAGTTTGCACTGAGAAACTGTCATGCTTGAACACCACTGCCAAGGTCACCATCACCACAATGCTGCTAACCACTTGATCTCAACCTAGTCTCTCCTTGTCAGACTGTAAACCATCATATTTGCACTGTAAATGGCACAAGACTGTCATATTGCACTATCATATCAAGTCAGTTCATCTGTTCTTAGACATCCTCTTTCTTTGTCATTTTAAGTACTGTAAACTGTCATATTTGCACTATTAATATCATAGCTATCTGTAAACTGTCTTATTGCACTATCATATCAAGTCAGATCATAAGTTGCCTACATACTGAAAATAGGTGTCTGTACATGCCAATGCTACCTCTATCACTTGATGCAGCTAGTCACTTTATTCTCAACCCTGTTACTGTTATGCACCTGTGTTCCTTCAGGGACTTGCACAAGTTTATGTATAGTTTATGTATAGTTGTCAGTAGGTTTTTTTTTTAGTAGTAGTTTTATATTAGTTTTATTGTACATATTTTCCTATGTCTATTTTAGTATTTATGTGTGCACTGTATGGTGAAGCTTTAAATCTCATTGTACTTGTATAATGACAATAAAGGCTTTCTATTCTATTCTATTTTAATGTTATTCTTTATTTTTTTATCCAGTTGAATATTTAGGGTACAAATGTATTTTCAGCTCTTAAAAATGACCGAGGTCCAGACCGCGGGGGCCTCAGAACTGGCTGTGGCCATGGAGATGAACAAGACACTCATAGGAAGATAAGACAGTTCAATGACAAATGGAAGTTTGGGCGAGATTGGCTAGTTCATAGCAAAACCAAAAATAACATGTATTGCGAAGACTGTAGAAAGTCTGGCAAAGACAGGTACCAGTAATTTTAAACTCGAAACTATAAAGGACCATGAAAAGTCAAATGCACACATCGGTACTATAACATCAAAACCGGTGAAGACGGCTGGTCACTACAGGACAGCATTGCTTTCAGTCCCTGGCTGTCATGAAGTCGGCTGAGCTGGAGAGGATGGAGCTGCTGTTTAGAAACGTTCAAGCAATTGGAAAGAAGTTGACCCGCCCCAGCTATCAACTTACGGCCTGCTGGAAGCCTCAGGTCACGAAGACCATTTTTCATGGACCATTCAGACTCATCTGATGATGAATGTAATGAGGACATTTAATGTCTCTCTCTACACATGTTCACACACACACACACACACACACACACACACACACACACACAATTAATAGATAATACATAATATACATAATAATACTTGATAATACACATAATACTTGCATATCAAAACATCAAATGTTTTTCAATGATAAATGTTTTGAATTGGACTTTTAATATTAGAATCAGTTCAGTTGTACTGAATGCTATTTTTCATATTATACGATATTTCATATTGTAAGGGGCTTGAATTTGAGTTCAATAAACAGAATACTCTGTTTATATTTTTGTCTGAATTGGTTGCATGTTCTCATATAGGGAGCGATCTTAACAGCACTGAATACTTGAGTGCTACTGTAGAGATACATTATACGCTGCCATTCATAATTAAATCTAGATCTTCCGAACTTTAACGTATCATGGTGAAGAAAAAAACTGCGATTTCCTGGCAACAAAATTGTGGCTAGTGAAAAGGCTGAATGGCTAGTGACTCGGGAAAACCACTAGCCACAGTGGCCGGTGAGCAAAAAAGTTAATGTAAAGCCCTGGTATGCACCCGCTTGGGGGGGGGGGGGTTTAAATGCAAAGGAGGGACATGGAAATAATAAAGACTTGTTCTTAATTTACCCACAAATGTATTTATTCCACTTGAAAGGTGTTCGTCAAACCAGCTACTGGATTTGGGACACAACGACATCCTGAACTATTTAGTCAAGTCAAGTTTATTTGTATAACGCTTTTAACAATAGACATTGTCGCAAAGCAGCTTTACAGAATTTGAATGACTTTAAACATGAGCTAATTTTATCCCTAATCTATCCCTAATGAGCGAACCTGTGGTGACAGTGGCAAGGAAAAACTCCCTCAGACGACATGAGGAAGAAACCTCGAGAGGAACCAGACCCAAAAGGGAACCAGACTCACCTAGGTGATAACAATGTGATTATAACATTTTTAACAGTTTTAACATGAAGTCAGTTTCGTTGATGTTATAAACTCTTCACTGATGGAAACTTGAGTTTAAAACTGTTCATGATAACTGCAGTCCTAAAGTTAGCAAGTCAACTGTAGTCCTCAGCCATAAAAGCATTACTGTAAGAGTCCAGAGCGTCCTCCAGGTGTGACTTTCAACTGTCCTCATGGGGCCGTCCTCCACAGGAGAGATGCGATGAGACTCCAACCAGACACAGGGCACCAGGATGGATCAAGCAGGTCTGAGGAGCAGAAGAGGTTCAGCAACTCGATCTCAGAATCGACATGTAAAGCCTAGGTCACAACCGGACGTACGATTTTTTTGGCCGTGCGATTTTTGGTGTTTCCCAAATCACTGCGTTTTTTTTGTTCACGGAGAAAGACACACGTTGGCCATAAGTTTGTCTTGCAACCTGAAAAAAACGTAAGCGCCCGTAGAGTTTGTTTGACATGACGAACCTCTGCGGCCGGTCTGCGGCCAGTCTATGGCTTGAAAATCAGCACGTCACACGCGTGCCCTCCATGCGTTTCTTGCGTTTTTTGCACGTAGACCGGCCGTAGGAGCACGTACGGCCAGTTGTGACCGAGGCTTAACTCAGAGGGACAGACGGGGGGAGGGGGAAGAGAAAAACACAGGTTGTTAGGTATGCCCAATGTCACCTGAATAAGTAGGAACAGTATATTGCACTGAGTACAAGCATGCAGTGCGAGACCATTCAGTGCTTTAAAGGTCAATAGTAGTATTTTATATCCAATATGAAATTTAATTGGGAGCCAATGCTTTTGCATTGCATAACTATTTATTATTTGGCTTCAAACTTGAAAGGAAATTTGCGGTCCACTAGATGGCGCTTCGCGGCCCCATGGTTGAGAAACACTGCCTTCAACACTCCATGTTTACCCCCACATTCATGTGATCTTTATAATGAATGTTTGATGTAGGGGGCGTGGCCACACATGATCACTGGAATCAACCTCTATCATCTGAACCTGTAGTAGGAATTCAATAACTTCACACTCATGTCTCATTCTTTCTCCAGTGGATAACTTCACTTTATATTATAGACTAAAAGTAACCCTTTAATCTGATGCTCATAGTGAAGATTCTTTCAGCACTTCGCACTGCATAACTTACAGTTGTGAAAGAGTAATGACTCATCACACCATCTGGTGTCATCCACAAGAGAATGGGTTCCCATTTCAGTGTGGTTCCTCTCCAGGTTTCTTCCTCATGGCGCCTCACACTCGCTCAGTGGGGATTACACCCTAAGTCCATGTCCACTGTTAAAGGGCTAGACTGTATAAAGATGAAACAGAACGGCACTTGCCTAAAAGCCCTGGAACCACAGCTTCTCTGGAATGTCTTTATACTGAAGAAAACCTCTTATAAACTTTTTTTTTTTTTAAATAGAAGGTAAAGTGCACAGTATATTTTCCCTAGGTGCGTGCTCAGTCTGTACAAAAAATACAGACGTGATGGATTTGAACTAAAAATCCAAGAGATACTCCTATAATAAATTACATCACACTTCACATGGAAAACTAATCCTGTCTGAATACGGGCTCAGGTAGTAAACACTCACACAGATTTAACCCCAATGTGACTGCAAGAGGAACTGAAAACATTTAGACACACACACACACACACACACACGTGTAAAGTGTTTTATTAGCATAATTATGAAAGCTTTGAAATCCAAACAACACAAGTCTTGCAATCTTTCAGTTAGTACAAAATAATCTCTCTCTCACTCACTCACTCACACACACACACACACACACACACAAGCAACATGTGTTCAACAAACTGGTACAGAAAAATAGTTATGGTAGATTTAAGTTTAATTCAGATGCTGCAACAGATGTCTGTCTGTCTCCCACACACAGTATTTGGTGATGGAATGTTGTTAATCTTCCTTTTCGTCTCTCAGTCAGAGTCTTCATCATCCAGGTACTCCTCAGCATTACTGTGTGTGCGTGTGATCACTGTAAAACACAAACACATGTTATATGTTAAGCGTTGGCATTTAAGCGTTGGCATTTAAGCGTTGGCGCATTAGAGCCTCACCACTGCCCTGCTTCCTCTTCAGCAGAGACGCACACGGAGCGTTAGTGGACATCTGCAGAGCCGTCTTCTTCTCATTATTCAACACATCTATCCTGGCATCTACACACACACACACACACACACACACACACACACACACACACACACACACACACAATGTTTAGGGTAGTGAAGGTCATTCCCAGTGCTCTGTTGAAAGGGGCCTTTTGGATTATTCAGAGAGAAATGAGCACTGATAATCATTAGGCTACAGAGTGGGGTGTGTGTGAGAGAGAGATGGCGTACTCTTGTTTAAAAGCATCTCCACGATGTCTGAATATCCTTTCCAAGCAGCAGCGTGTAGAGCTGTGTCTCCCAGTTTATTCTGCACACACACACACACACACACCCCTATTGAAACATTTTCTGAAGTTAAAAAAACAATTAGCCAATCAGCTTTCAGTTTAATGAGAAACATTAATTATTATTAGTTCCTACTCACCTGTTGATTAACCTCACAGTTTGGCTGAGAAAGTAGAAGCTCCACCACATCTACACACACATGCGCGCACACGCACACACACACACACACGGCATTCAGAGCACTGAGTGAACTGGAATGCAACCTCTCATTTCTGTGCCACGCCCTCTAAAGCAGTGGCGCTCACCTTTTACCACAGCTCATGTGGGATGTGGAGAAGCTGCAATAGTAAGTACTTTAAGTGCCGACCTGACAGACTGATTTGTGGAAAGATATAAATCAATAAATATTGAAAATCATCTCTTATGTGGTTGATTATTAACCGACTGCTAAAGAAAAGTTACCTTGCTAGATTATGAGGCATTTTTGTATAAACTAGTTGTGTTCACAAGTAAACTCTCTGTTGAAGCCAAAAAACCTTAATTTTTTTATTATTAGATGGAAATATGAAAATTCTTCTTTTAACCATCATCCATATGTGCAGATATCAGTAGCCAATCAGAGAAAAGCCATTTACATATTTAATTAAGGCATACCCCCAAATCAGCCTGCTTTATCCTGTAGGGCAGAGGTCTTCAACAGGGGGTCCACGATCGCAAAATTTGTGGTTGATTAGACAATTTTTTAATTTCAAAATTTTTTTTCAAACCAATTTTTTTCCCCACAAATTTAAATGTCTTCAAATACACATTAACATGAATCCAACATATTGTAGTGAACGGACAAATGGAGGCAGATGATGTTATCTTTCAGTCAGCAATGCACACATTCAGGACACACAGGAGCTCTCTCAGGCTGGGCACCGGTTCACTCACAGCACGAGACTAGCCAAGACCTGTCCCTCCAAGCCTCCTGTACACAAAGAGGAGGACCCGCCCCTATCGCTGCTGTGCCAATCACAAGGCCGCATCTTACAGGCTGGCTCTGTCAGGTTCCCCGTGATTGGCCGAACCTATTCAGTCCCCAGCTGATTAAGATCCCAGACACAAGACGCACGCTGCAATATTATTGAAAAGAAGATACCTTTGTTAAAAAAAAAAAAAGATCAAATAACAAAAAGACAATATTTACTTCCCCAATGAACCCTTTTGAAATCTTTTTTGCAAGATATTCCTGGTCTAAAACACTGCAGCTCCTATCCACAACAGCCAGTACTGAGGCCAGTACATTATTATGCTAAGTGTATGGACATTGTTATGAGCGAAAATGGATCGTTTTGTGACTTGACCAAAAAACTCCACAAGCTTAAGAGAGATAGCCTCCACCTTAAGGCCAATTTATGCTGACAACCCAGTCCTCGCAGACGGCGCCGCAGACAGCGTCTGCGTAGCCCCCCCACCTTCGCAGACGCTCTGCGCGCACCTCCCAAAAATTGTGACCACCGCAGAAGCCTCGCAGACAGCGTCGCAGACAAGAGGGCTCTGATTGGTCCACTCTACATCCGCTGTACACACAATTCCGCTTCCCTACTTTCCCGGTTTGGTTTGTTTTCACGACCGGCATTTTTAAAAACACGAGCGAAGATGGAGCAGCACGAAGAGCGGTTGATTGAGGAAGTACGTACATCTATACGACTCCAGTTCTAGTCATTATAAAAAAAAAAAAGTTCTAGTCATTATAAGTAACCGGAGGATAAACACTCCACTAACCACACCCACCAACTACTCCTAGCGACTTCGTGCCCCCTTGCGTTGTGCCGGTGAATAACATCGCGCACGCCTATACTCCCTGCTCAACAATAAATTACAACTGTCTGCGAAAAGCTATCTGCGAAAGCCTTGTCGCAAGAGCATGCAGAGGCCTTTAGAAACCACCGATGAAAATGCAAGTAGCGAGGCTGCACCTGCTGCAGCAGCTGATAAGGGTAAGGGATTTTCCTCACTCACCTACCTGAAAAACAAATACAGGTCAAGACTGCAGCCTGAGGCTGATATGACCCTCTGTCTGACAATATCCATCCATCCATCCATCCATCCATCCATCCAAGGTTAGATAAGTTGTGTGCTACTCATCAGGGTCAGACATCTCACTAATGTGGGAGTATGTATGCCATCCAAAGATGGCTTAAGGATTCACTGTCCCTTCTACATGAATCTGTGAATTATTTTAATAGCTCAGAGTTGTATGCAAGACGTATGTTTATAAATGGCAGTGGCACGGCCACCCTGTACCTTACACATGTTTAAAATAAAAACGTGAATGTATGAACCTGTGTATTATTTGAATAGCTTAGAATTGAATGCACAATAACAGGGTAGCTATGTTTATACATGGCACTAGGCCCAGTTTGATATAAAACACAATTTTATACAATATATATAGTACGGGGTCCCTGCTCCATCTCTCCATTAGTTTGGGGGTCCTTGGCCTGAAAAATGTTGAAGACCCCTGCTGTAAGGTTTTTATACCATGCTAAAATGGCTTTAAAAAAAAAAAAAGCTGTATATAGCACCCTCCACAAATATAGGCACCCATTGTAAAAAGGATTGGGGGGGGAAACCCACCTTTTGGTGAAGTTGCATCATCTTACACTGAAAACATGAGAAAAACTCAACATTTAATTGAAAAATTTATTCAGAGAAAAACAAACTGCTCATCAAGAAAATTTTTTCAACAAAGACCTCTCTTTGTTCTTAAGTGTTCTTCTCTGAATACATTTATTTCAATTAAATGCTGAAATTCTCTTCCTCCCCCCCCCCCAGTGTGAGATGATACAACTTCACCAGAAGGTGCAATCCCCCCCCAAACAAAACCCTTTTTTAAAAGGGGTGCCAATAATTGTGGAGGGCACTGTGTGTCTGCTTGTTTGTATATATAAATATTTATTAAAATAAAACCACATGCATGTGTGATGTTTAAGTTCACTGGGCATGTTTTTAGAATAAACTGTACTATAAGACTGGGGCACAGTGCTGCAGTGAGTCAAACTGGGCTCCTTTACAATACAGGGTGTGTGCAGTTACACTCGGGGTCAGACGGTCATTTAAATCACTGAACAATGAGAGCCCAGTCGGAGATCTCTTCAGTAGAGAAATGCGTTTTGTGGATAATAGTGATGAGTTCACACTAGTTTCCGCTGAATTGTGTAGCTGGGTGGAGTTTAGTGAAAGTCAGGGTCCTGAAGGTGTTCTGAGAAAATGTTCTTATTTCACTCCAGATCAGGTCAGGACACGAAATGTGAAGTTCCAGTGTGCTGTGTATCCCTACTGTGTGCCATACTGAGGGGACGATCAAGTACATTTACTTTCATGGATGTTTACAACAAACACTGAATATGACCTGAATTAATATTACAGATATCACCGCTAGTGTAAAGCTGGTAGTACAGTTTCTGAAGGCAACTGGTGATGTTCCTTATTTGGGTCTTCCTGTGGTTCGAGAAGCAGTCCACTGTGCATGTGGTATGTGTTTATTCATCACACACGTTGTTCAGCGAAAGCATCCTTCTGTAACCCTGGATATGATTGGGTTCTACAGATGCCCTAAGAAACTCTGTTTTAACATTTTGTGTGTGTGTGTGTGTGTGTGTGTGTGTGTACCTCTGTGTCCCCCGTGGCAGCCCCAGTACAGTGCTGTGTTTCCTGCTTTATCCAGTCCGTTAATGCCCACCTTATTGTCCAAACACTCCCTGAGCCAGCTCAGATTCCCTACACACACACACACACACACACACACAGAGGTCAAATAAGGCATGCTGCATGGGTGTGTGAGGGTCATGTGATGCACTGTGATGATTTCACACCTCTCTTGGCTGCCTCATGCATTGGGTTGTCAATGGACTCCGCCTGTTCCGCCACTGCAGGATAAACGGGCAGGCACACACACACACAAAGAATTAACCACAGTGCCTCAATGTGTCGTGTACTGTACTAAATAGTAAATCTAATACTTCTGTCTCTCTATCTCATTCAGAGCTCTGTGTGTGTGCGCACATTTCCTACCATAATTACTGGGAATGAGACCAGTTCTTCCTCGGCATGTTCCCTTCCACCAGTTACTGTCACTCTAAAACACACCAGAGAAAGCACACATTACACATGACACGGCCTTACTCTGTGCGTGTGTGTGTGTGTCTGTCTGTCTCACTGTGTCTGAGATGTACAAGATGTCTCCCTCCTCAAAGTAAAGCTCATCAGGCTGCAATGCACAAAACACATAAGGTCAAAAGGTCACAAACTGAAAAGTTAAAAGCTTCATGTAATTTTCATTCAACTCACCGTCCGAGGGTCAAATGTAAACAGCGCCCTGAACACTTTCACCTGACCTGTAAAAACACACACACACCACAATGTGGAACATATCAGATAACAGCTGCTTTCCTTGACACCTCTGTATAAAACCTCACTGTGAGCACACCCAAACCTGTTATTTCACACACACACACACACCTCAACATACAGCCCACTTATTCAGTGGATTTAATTCGGTACTGGTCCATCATCTGGAATGTTATGACACACACAGCGCCATCAGGTGGCTCACACACATTAATGCCACCATACACACACTGTTGCCTTGAATTCTCCATGTTCTGATTAATTAGGGGAGTATCTATAAAAGTACACACACTCTAGTTTATTCCATTTAAGCCGGAATTAATGAATTAGTTGTGAGTTCCTCAGGGACTCGGAGTGAAAGCCATTCCTGCACATCCCGGAAGTGAATGCTGAGTATAAACGAGCTGAAGTGCTGAGGGTGAGTGTGATTAATGCTGTATTTAGAGGTGTGTGTGTGTGTGTGTGTTATTTACAGTTGTAGAGCACAGCGCAGTGTTACACTCCTGTACAACTCTGACCTCAACCCCGAATCAACTTTTACTCAACATTAATCAACTTTATCCCGAATTAAAGCTGGAAAACTCACCTGGTTTGGCGGGTTTTGGTGGAGGTTTTGACATTATGACTCGCTGTGATAAATCTGAGCTATTTCAGTAATGTTTATTACAAAATAAAATCATAAACGGCCGACTAGGCGCAGCCAGCAATGAGGAAGCGTCCAATGCGGAAGTAGCCCCGTGCGCATGCGCGACACTGCACTGTTCTGTGCGCGTTCACGATGTAGCTGGTGGACCTGCTCCTATCTGCGCGCACCACGTTACTGTGGACTGCGCATGCGTGTCGCTTGACTGCGGCCACTGAGGGTTTCTGTCCGCATGCGCCGCTGTTTCTCCTTTAACACGCAGGAAGTTCAGCTCAGAGGTCCTTCAGGCACACAGATATCTCAGGAAGAATGTGTGAGGGGCTGCAGGTCTGAATATTCCACCTGGAACCATCCAGAATCCTCTGTGAGGAAGTGAGAGAAGCAGTGATGAAGTCAGAGTGGGTCAGAGCTTAAAGTAAAAAAACAAAACAAACCCATTGACCACAGCATAACCTCCTGAACGAGGGCAGCTCGGGCGGATTTACACACAGACATATAAACATAGACGCCGCCTTCTGCGTAGAATCATACGTCATCCTCGCCGCCATATTGGATGTGGCAAAGTGGAGATTCTTCAGCCGTCTCTGGTATAGCGTCTAGACAGTAGCCGAGAATAAAGATGCCTCATTCATGTGCTGCGTTTTACTGTACCAACAGGTTTACCGTCCAAACGAGATCACATGGGATTACCTTTCACAGGTGAGACTGGAAAAATACTTTTCATTGTATTTGGTCATTATAACGTAATTTTACGAACAGATTTTTCTGACTTTGTGGTTAATATGAAGTCTCGCGCATAATAGCCGCTCGGTGAAACCTGTCTCCAAACAACGAAGTATTTCCTTCATAACTACGCTGATTGTTGTTAGTTGCTTAGCTAACTTTTCACACACTATGTAGGTTTCCGGGCAGCACGGTGGTGTAGTGGTTAGCGCCGTCGCCTCACAATAAGAAGGTTCTGGGTTCAAGCCCCGTGGCCGGCGAGGGCCTTTTTTTGTGTGGAGTTTGCATGTTCTCCCTGTGTCCGCGTGGGTTTCCTCCGGGTGCTCCGGTTTCCCCCACAGTCCAAAGACATGCAGGTTAGGTTAACTGGTGACTCTAAATTGAGCGTAGGTGTGAATGTGAGTGTGAATGGTTGTCTGTGTCTATGTGTCAGCCCTGTGATGACCTGGCGACTTGTCCAGGGTGAACCCCGCCTTTCACCCGTAGTCAGCTGGGATAGGATCCAGCTCGCCTGCGACCCTGTAGAACAGGATAAAGCGGCTACAGATAATGAGATGAGATGAGATGTAGGTTTCCCAAAAATAAAGCCATGAAAAAGCAGTGGGAGACAGCTGTGCGACAGGAAGGGTTTTCTGCTACTCCGTCATCCATGCTCTGCAGTGAACACTTCAGAACGGAGGATTTTGACAGAACAGGTCAGACAGTCAGGATCAGAGAGGGAGCTGTTCCTTCAGTCTTCAGTTTCCCAGCTCATCTCCACCGGGGGGGTGTAGAGTTATAAGCAGTGAGAATTAGAGAATACAGTGCCACACTATGATGAACGTTTTTGAACGTATGATGAATGTTTTTAACCTTTCTGAATATGAAGGAATCAGTGATGTATTTTGTTTCGGTATGACGTTAGAACTTGGCCGAACTCAGTTTGGCGCTCATTCAGCTCACTTTATTCAGCGAGAGCAGGTCTGTGTGGTGACTCAATAAATAAAACAGTACATTTTTATTTTCATTCACTATTTCCAGTTTTTCCACTATTTCCATCATTTATCATATTCAGTCTTGTAGGTTGGTTATTGTGGCCTCAGGTTTTGGTAGCTTGCTACGGTATGCTGACTGATTAGCTTACCTGAGCTATCTATCGTGGATCTGTCGCTAGTTTGCAGTGTACAGGGTATTTCGCACACTATTTATAACCATCACATTAAAAGTTATACATGTTGTTTTGATGCCTGTTTGTTTCCCAGATATATACGTGTGTGTCTTAATGGGTGAATAAAAGGCATCGAGTTAAATATTATTGTAGAAAGGGGCTTTATGAAGTTCAGTCCATTTACTTGCATTGGTTTACGGGGAAGACTTGCCACATCCAATATGGCAGACACTCTGACGTATCCCAGCAACGGGGCCACCAGCTCAATGCGGCGTCTATGTTTATATGTCTATGGATTTACACCCCTGCAGTAAATCTGACGCACAGCACCCCAAAAATATACCCACACATCACAGCGACTGTGATTGGTCCACTCAGTAACATCACATTTCCATCTGCTGCTTCTTCTCCACCAACATCAGAAATCTACTCTTACAACATTGTGATATCAATTTATAATGTCCAGTTTATTCCTGTAGGATCAAACACTTTCCTGTCTTTTTCTTCTAACAGACTCTGAATAAACACTCGATGTTGTGGTGTAAACCAGAGTAACTCGATAAAAATAATAAAACAGCCGTCAGTCAATGATTAGCCACATTTCCGTTAACCTGTTTAATGCACAATTTGAAATAGCGAACTACAAAAACAAGTAAGGGAAACAATTAAAAGACCTCTCAAATATCACAGAGTTCATGCGCTTGCTTGAGGTGGTTTTTCAGATGATTGGACAAAGCAATATTTCAAAAAATTGTAATAGAAACACATTTTTTTTGCATTTGATTAAACACTACCATGACAGTGGATGTGATTGAAATCCTGTGTTTCATGTTAAAAAATGTGTTTCTAGATTAGATTAGATAGGATCAATAAAGTTCTATCTAATCTAATCTAGAAACACATTTTTTGCCTTTGATTAAACACTACCATGACGGTGGATGTGATTGAAATCCTGTGCCAAATATCAGGTCTCAGAGATCGAATGTCGATCACAAGAGGAGAAAACCAGCTTTAATCACATAACCTCACTGAGTGGAAACACAACATTCACAATTGTTTTGTTGATGTTTTAAAAAAAAAAAGTCACTTCTATTTTGCACAAAACTGCAACGGAAACCCGGCTACTGATAGAATTATGGATTTAAAGGGGTACCAAATATAATATATACAGTTGCTGATGTGACAAAGTAACGTATTCTTAAGTATTCTATCAAATTTATATACTAGAAAACAACGACATATCTTGGTAATTGTAAATATAATACTTTTTAAGCTAAACCGCACAAGAGTCACCATTTTTAAAAGACCGTGACGTCAGCGCTACCCACTGCACTAGCGGAACTCTCCGAAATAGAGGAGATAAGCATGTAATCATGGCGTCGGGTGCATCAAGTGAAAGCGACAGCTCTGTCGAATCATACGAAGAGATCCCGCAAGACACACTGCAAGCAGGCTATGGCTTAGAAGGGTACCAGTTTGAACCTAGGAGAGGTACTCTTGACTCCGGTGATGAAATAAGAGAAGAAAGCTCGGATGACGGCGAGGATGAGACTGATGCTGACCATGGGCATGGCGAGCGTGGGGCAGAGCGTCTGCGTGCAGGTGACATGGCGTGGTGCTCGTGCGGAAAATGTAACGTGGAGTTGCTCACGAGTCCAGCAGAATTTATTTGCTGCAATGAGATAGGCGCCACCCGTGGACTTGCGAAATCGTCGCAAGAGGCAGAAACAGGTATTTTCACACGTGCTATTCCCAACCTCAATGAGCCAACACAACTGGGCACATACGTCATACATACGTCATGAGTGTTACGCTGAGAAAATGAACGTGCATTCTGATTGGATAAAATTAATATCATGGCGGGCTGTTCAAACTGCGGAAATAGTTTGCTCGAGCTACTTTCAAAACACTATAACTTTCCAACCTTAGAACAAAAAAACTTTTGTAAGTCTTGAATAAGGTTCGTTAATGTGTGTTTTATTGTTATATTTACTCTAGATATTGCCCTCTGTTCCCCTTTAAACACTAGTTACACCAAAGTGCTCTGAGTCGCTCATCCTGCTGAACACAGCTGAGTTAAAACACTTTAGAAACGCTTTCAGTGAGAATTCACTTGGTTTATAATTAATCACTCAAGGTTTATTTTCACCAGTAAATTTGTTTCAAAACAACATTTTGTCCACATTATTTTCTGTCTATTATTCCGACAGCAAAACACAGAATTCGTAGCTTTTTCGCTCTTCCACTACTTGTAAAAGCAGTAAATTCTGGTGTGTTTCATGCAACAGCGCCTCCTAGAGGAGATGTACACCTTACATGCAGGTTTAAATACTTCACCCTGCCTGAGTGTGGATGTCGTACTCACGGAGTGGATTCTAAACAGAAGTATAAATTGGCCTTGACACCACACTGCTGCCGAGTTCTGGACTCTGATTGGTCAGAAGGTGTTGATTAGTTTTCTACGACAGCAGCTCTGACAGCAGTGCAGCTGCACATCACAGGTTTATATTAATGCACTTGCTCTAACACACACACACACACACACACACAGGAAGTCAAACAGTGTCTCATGGAACTTATAACGGAATAAAATAAAACTTTTATCCATGAAATGCCATGGCCGTGTGCTGCTCATTCATGAATTGCTTATATCAGAAAATCGTGTTTTATATCAGAATATCATGTTTTCACAGCTGTGTCCTGAGCACTGCAACATGACTGATTTCTCTTTTCTGAGATTTCTGATTCCTGAAGCGTGTTAGAGGTTCACTAGCAGTGGAGATGTTTTTGTGATTCCTTGCTGTGATCAGTCCCTGTGTAACATTGTCCATGAACCACATGGTTCTGACCATCACTTTCACGACAAACCCCAATGAGGACTCTTCAAACAGGCATTTGGGACACATCTGGAATTTAACTATTATCTTTTTAGTGTTTCAGTTTCACTGGAGTTTGTGGAGCATGCTCTTTCAATATGATGATGTTGGGTTATTTTTGGTGTGGGGGTGTGTGGGTGTTCAGAGTCATTAGCATTAGCTTTGTTGGTCTTCTAATTAGCATGGAGAGAAGCAGCAGCTAAGGTGCTAACAGCAGGAACAGGAACCTGATGGAGCATAAAACTCTCATCACACTGCAATTAAACCTAATGAAGTGGAGCTCAGTGCTCCTTAACATACGAACTGCCTGTGTCTCGAGACTCATTGTATTTTAAGTGTGTGTGTGAGCGTGCATTGTGTTTAACAGCAGTGATGTGAATGTGTTCATGGTGGTTCACCTGAAAAGACACTTAGCACTTGTTAATTTAACATTTTATATTATTAACATTTTCTCACTTAATAAATTGACTGAAATGAAACAGACTGAAATAAATACAGCAGTGTTGTGAAGAAATCTGTTCAGGCAGCAGGAACACGAAGCTCCAGTGTGTTTACATGTTTCATATGTTTGTGAATTTCACATCAGAAGATTAAAATCCAGACCTCACACTGACCGACTCTTCACTAAGAGGAACGAAACTGTCCGTCCAATCTCACAGACCTTCAGGGTTGATCAAAGCTGATGGAGCCATATCCCAGAAGACTCACAACTAACGTCTGCTTTTTCCCTCTCACCATAAAAATATTGTGTGACACAACCAAATGTGGAAAGAGGGTCAATACTTATGCACAGCACTGCACTGTATGTCCTTGAATGACATTCCATAGAGTTACATAGTTATTGAGTGTATTTACAGCCAAAACATACATTTCAGCCTGATGGACTGGGCTGCAACATCATGCAAGAAGAATGTGTTGAAGTTGGAGATCATAATGGCACGTATTTATAAATATTCATGATCTGTGAATTATTTCACTGTAATTCCTGAAGCTCCATGTTGGACTGCATTGTTCCAACTGCACACAACTTTATTCCACAGACAGTCCACAGGGTTTCTGACATCTATCTCTTATTTGTAACTGGACCGTCAGAAAAAGCATTTCACTGCACGCTGTACTGTATAAGGTGGAAATTTTAATTTGAAATATTAATTTGAATAACTGAGACACACCTCTTTATTAGATAAACTCTGCCTCCACATGTGTAATTATGATGTAACTTCTGAACATTTTAATGGTGTTGATTTTCGTTTTACAGTTTTTCCCATTTCTGATTTCAATGTTGCAGATTTCCAAAGTTTAAAATTTTCAGTTTGCTGATTTTCATGTTTTGGATTTTCGCATTGCAATGTTTCTCATTTTGATGTTGCTGAGTTTCATTCTGATAATCTTCATGTTGCCAAAGTTAATGTTTCTAATTTTCCAGGCTGCTGTACATTTAATTTCACTCTGAGCAATGCTTTAAAGTGTTTCTGTGTGTGTGTGTGTGTGTGTGTGTGTGTGTGTGTGTGTGTGTGTGGTGGGGGGTTTGTGTTCCAAATCCGGGTGCGAGGTCGTTAGTGCCACCTCACTGGTTCTGCTCCAAAGTTTTCATTCTTCTCAGAGACGTGACGTTCCTCTGTCTGCATCTTAAACATGAAAGGACAAATGCCAGGAACGTGATGCAACAAACACACACACACACACACACACACACACACACACACACACACACACACACACACGCCCTGACGCCAGGTAGCTATAAAAGCAGCTGCTGGTGTGTGTATGTGTGTGTGTGTGTAAGAGAGAGACACAACGAGACGGTGCTCTGACATGAACCTCATCCTGCTCTCCTCTCTGCTCTGCCTTGGTGAGTACGTACACACACACACACACACACACACACACACACACACACACACATCTTTCACTCCCTACTGAAGAAATTACTCTACTGTGTTGTGTGTGTGTGTGTGTGTGTGTGTGTGTGTGTGTGTGCGTGCGTGCGTGCTGTCAGCTATGTGAAGACAAGTTCTTACCTGAAAAAACTCTCCAACAGTTTCACCTGTGCACAGGAATCCTGCACACACACACACACACACACACACCCCTTTAAGGTTTCTGTGTGTCAAAAATTAACACAATTTTATATTACCTTTGAGGTGAATTATTATCATTTTTTCTGTGTGTGTGTGTGTGTGTGTGTGTGTAAATGTGTGTGAAGCGGAAACGGTGATGCAGGTGAAGCATGGGAAGACAAAAGGAAGGCGGAGTGCTTATTGTTCACACAACTACTTCAGTACACAGACACACCTCATACACACACAGACACACACATTAGTAACATGGTCAATATACACTCCACAATGGGTTGAATTTATCATGACTCAGAGCCAAACAGGAAAATGTACATTCACTTAGTGTTCCACTTTTACACTGTCTTGGCCACCTCGATACACACTACAGTGGATTCTGCTAATGAAGGGTTTACATTAGGGTTAGGGTTTAAGGGTTTAGGAGTTAGGGATTAGGGGCCAGGATTAAGGTTTAAGGGTTAGGGATTAGGGAATAGGGGAAGGGATTAAGGATTAAGCCTGATTTATGCTTCAGACCCCTTCTGAGTGTTAGTAAGACACTCGATAGTGGGCAGAATGGGGTTGTGGTGCAGGTAAACAGTGGGTGGAGGCAGATGGTTAGAGTTGCAGCAGCTTCACTAATCTGTGCATCTGTCCCTATAACTCTGTTTTCAGCAGTGAGATGGATGGAATGAGAGAGTGATTCTGTTTCTCATGGATTAAAAATAAAATGCTGTACAGTTTTCTCACTACAACACTCAACCCATAAAGCAGTGTAACACGTTTCTAATTCAAGTTTTTCAAGAATGTTATTAAGCCTCTCCTTAAACACCATGCCAACCCATCTGCTCTGTCCAATATGCTAATCGTTCAGACAGACAAGTTCTTGCCTGGTTTAGATCTCAGTGTACAGATCGCTGCCCATTTCTCTCATCTCATTATCTGTAGCCGCTTTATCCTGTTCTACAGGGTCACAGGCAAGCTGGAGCCTATCCCAGCTGACTACGGGCGAAAGGCGGGGTTCACCCTGGACAAGTCGCCAGGTCATCACAGGGCTGACACATAGACACAGACAACCATTCACACTCACATTCACACCTACGCTCAATTTAGAGTCACCAGTTAACCTAACCTGCATGTCTTTGGACTGTGGGGGAAACCGGAGCACCCGGAGGAAACCCACGCGGACACGGGGAGAACATGCAAACTCCATACAGAAAGGCCCTCGCCGGCCACGGGGCTTGAACCCGGACCTTCTTGCTGTGAGGTGACAGCGCTAACCACTACACCACCATGCTGCCCCCGCTGCCCATTTATTACATTTAATGGAGATTTTTCAGAGGTTAAAAAAACCCCACTGTGTCCCAAAAGGCTCTTGTGACATGTGATTAAAAGCACAAAATAAGTAGTTTTGTTTATTAAAGGCTTTCTAGGGTGGTGGTTGTATTATCCAGAGCTGTATGGAGCAAAACCATAAACATAAATGAAAGGCAGGAATGAGACATCAAATCCCAAATTAAAACAGAAATGAAATGAGGCTGAGTAACGTACACTAACAGGAAGAAAACCTCACAACCAGACAAGACACAGGAGAGCATAAAGAGACAAACTGATCAAGAGTGAAATGGAAAAATGAAACAGATGAAACTTCCTCCTCTAAAACTCTGATAAAGTAGAAGCACTGATGCTTTTACTGATTCTGTGGAAGTGATGTTGCTGATTTCACTCTGGAGCACCTTCTCCTGTAAAAATCAAACCCTCCAGTTAAAAATGTTGATGCATCTGTAATTTTTATCATTAGATTCCCATAATGACATTATCCCACACTGCTGCTGAATTCTGTATTGTGATTGGTCAGAAGGCATTTTTTTTCCTTATAAGAGAGACTGGTGAGGGAACGACTGTTTATAACTGCTATAACGTGAGATTAGTCCTGTTAGTAACCTGTTTCACCAACTGCCCATCATATTACATACAAATATAAAAGCATAAAAAGTGTTCCATATTGTTTTGTAATTAAGAGAAAATTGTAGTTGAAAGTCTATACATAGTTGCACTTGATAATCTATTGTGGTATAGACTGTTTGCACATGATGTCACATGTCCCATGACCCTATCTGATTCAGCTGTGGCCGCCATCTTTGTGGAATAACACATGCATAGCAACAAGTACCTTAATACGAAATGCCGCAAATTTGTGCAGTTATTGGCTGCTCGAACAATTCTGCTAAGGCTGGAGTCAGATTGTTTAGTTTACCTGCTGTTAAAATGCAAGAAAGACCCCAAATGGAAGATCTAATCCATAGACGACAGAGACATCCATTACTCCATTATCTGTAGCCGCTTATCCTATACAGGGTCGCAGGCGAGCTGGAGCCTATCCCAGCTGACTATGGGCTAGAGGCGGGGTTCACCCTGGACAAGTTGCCAAGTCATCGCAGGGCATGACAGAGACAGTGACATGCAAATCTGAACAGATTGGACATAAAAGAAAACAGCTACAAATATGTCCGAGTATGTGCAGATCATTTCATAAAGGGTAAGTTTATATTTCTACCATTTATGTGAACCACATACAAAAATATATATATATATATATATATATATATATATATATATATATATATATATATATACATATGTGTGTTATTTACCAGCTGGGAGGTCCGTATCATGCCTTAAATACTCGGCCTTAAATACTGACCTCGGCCCAGAGGGCCTCGCTCAGTACTTTCAAGACCTCGGTCACGGTATTTCACCATATGGACCGACCTTAAGCTGGTAAATAATAGATTTTTTTTCTTTACCAAATTCTAACAGAAAACGAGAGCGCCCGAAAGGGAAAACTGAGCCAAGCTGTCATTTTGAATCCTCATTCACGGCTGTAATGCAAATGGCTTCCTCCTCGGTATACAAGTGCACTTCCATGGCAGGAAAAAACCTACATTTTGCCGCCTATGTAGTCCCCTATTTATACAAATAGGAGTCATTCAGGATTCAGCCATGTTTTTGCTCGGCGTTAGCAAGTCACAGGTTTTTAGCTTTCTCCTGAAATGTTTTATTTCTTCTTCCTCAGGGGAGTAAAACTCGCTTTCGCTGTGAACACTGTCGTTATCGCTATCCATGCTGTAAAATTAATGCTATTCTCCTGAGAAATGTGAAAATAAATGTTGACAAAATTTGCTACTATGTTTGTTGTTGTTGTTGTGAACGAGCGACTCGCCAGAGGTCCGTAACTGGGGTCTGTATCATAGGATACAGACCCGCTCGCCAGCCAATCAGAGTGCGGGATTTAATGGAAACAGGACTGCAAAAAAAAAAATATATATATATATATATATATATATATAAGATGTGACATACTGTAAGTGATATACATGTAAGCGCTACTCCAGTTTATATTGCAGTTACAAATGCAGAGCACAAAGCCCCAGTAAAATGTAGGTAGTTGACGGTAAAATGTTGCCTTAGAAGACGTCAATAATTAGGTTGTTGTTTTTTTGGCTTGTGTTTTGTGTAACATTTGCCCACATCAGGAATCTATGAGAGCCTTACAGTAAACTTGCGCTAAACAGTAAATGATGGTGTACATCAGTTGGTACCAGTGATGAAGCTGGTAGTTAACACCAGGTAATTCATGATGTCTGTGTAATTCACACTCGGCCACATCTGTACATCGTCTTCATACTCTACAACAATGCTGTACGGATCCACCTCTGAACATTCTTTTATCTTTTCCCTGTATCTGACCTTGTCACTATTACTCAATTCGTGATATATTTGTGAAAAATGACAGTTTCCCAATGTACTCTCGTTGGTCGCCATGGATGCTATACCACAAACATGGTGGACACAACAAAATCAGAGAGCACCATGGGAGATTCGTGATGCACTGTAAGTGCAAACGGTCTATAAGAGGAATAAAACACTCAGGGACGTGCTGTTACAGGAAAATTATCAACTTCGCTGTGTTAATTAACTCTGCTTCTTCACATCACTCTGTCACTCTGTGATTTTTTTTTGCGTGTGTGTGTGTGTGTGTGTAGCCTGCAGTGTGCTCATTTCTTTAGCTTCATCTGCTACTCACTCTGCTGAGCTGGGTCATGTGACTGTGATGTCAGCTTCAGGGGAGGGGCTTCAGAATGCACTTGGGGAGGAGACAGAATCTGAAGACGGACCCTCAGGACTGTTTACAGGGCCACCCTTAGGCAAAAGTATGTATACACACACACGACCTAGTACAGAGCTTTGAGTCTCCAAAAGTCTGATAAAGAATATTAACACCTACAAAGAAGAACTAGACCAGCTGAACTCTCAGGTGTAGCTGTTGTAGGTGATGTAGCTAGTGTAGATGATGTAGGTGATGTAGCTGTTGGAGGTGATGTAGATGGTGTAGGTGAGGTAGATGTTGTGGATGATGTAGATGGTGTAGAGGGTGTAGGTGTGGATGATATAGACGGGGTAGATGGTGTAGGTGTAGTTGATGTAGATGGTGTAGTTGATGTAGATGGTGTGGGTGATGTGAATGATGTAGCTGGTACAGATGGTGTAGGTGATGTAGATGGTGTGGATGATGAAGATGGTGTAGGTGTGGATGCTGAAGCTGGTGTAGGCGATGTAGATGGTGTGGATGATGTATATGGTGTAGGTGATGTAGATGGTGTAGGTAATGTAGATGGTGCGGATGATGTAAATGGTGCAGATGATGTAGATGGTGCAGGTGATGTATATGGTGTAGGCGATGTAGATGGTGTAGGTAATGTAGATGGTGCAGATGATGTAGATTGTGTAGGTGATGTAGATGGTGTAGGTGTGGATGATGTAGATGGTGTAGGTGTAGATGGTGTGGATGCTGAAGCTGGTGTAGGCAATGTAGATGGTGTAGATGGTGTGGATGATGTAGATGGTGTAGGTGATGTGGATGATGTAGATGGTGTGGACGATGTAGGTGATGTAGATGGTGTAGGTGATGTAGATGGAGTGGATGATATAGATGGTGTAGGTGATGTAGATGATGTAGATGGTATGGATGACGTAGACGGTGTCGGTGATGTAGATGGTGTAGGTGTAGATGGTGTGGATGATGTAGATGGTGTAGGTGTTGTAGATGGTGTAGGTGTGGATGATGTAGATGGTGTGGATGATGTAGATGTTGAAGGTGTTTTAGATGGTGTAGGTGTTATAGATGGTGTAGGTGTGGATGATGTACCTGGTGTCGATGATGTGGATGTTGTAGGTGTGGATGACGTAGATGGCGTAGGTGATGTGGATGATGTAGATGGTGCAGATGATGTAGATGGTGTGGATGGTGTAGGTGTGGATGATGTAGATGGTGTGGATGATGTAGATGTTGTAGGTGTGGATGATGTAGATGGTGTGGACGATGTAGATGGTGTAGGTGTGGATGATGCAGATCATGTAGGTGATGTAGACGGTGTAAGTGTGGATGACGTAGGTGGTGTAGGCATTGTAGTTTTAGGTTTCGTAGACGGTGTAGGTGTGGATGTTGTGGATGTTGTAGATGGTGTAGGCATAAATGTTGTAGATAGTGTAGGCAATGTAGTTATAGGTTTTGTAGATGGTGTAGGTATAGATGGTGTAGATGGTATAGATGATGTAGGTGTAGATGGCGTAGGTGTTGTTGATAGTGTAGGTGTGGATGATGTAGATGTAGATGGTGTAGGCAATGTAGTTTTAGGTTTTGTAGATGTGTAGGTGTAGCTGTTGTAGATGGTATACATGGTGTAGGTGTAGCTGTTATAGATGGTGTAGGTGTAGCTGTTGTAAATGGTATAGATGGTGTAGGTGTAGCTGTTGTAGATGGTATAGATGGTGTAGGTATAGACGGTGTAGATGGTGTAGGTGTGGATGATGTAGATGGTGTAGGTGTTTTAGATGGTGTAGGTGTAGATGGTGTAGGTGTGGATGATGTAGATGTTGTAGGTGTTTTAGATGGTGTAGGTGTGGATGAGGGCGGCACGGTGGTTAGCGCTGTCGCCTCACAGCAAGAAGGTCCAGGTTCGAGCCCCGTGGCCGACGAGGGCCTTTCTGTGTGGAGTTTGCATGTTCTCCCCGTGTCCGCGTGGGTTTCCTCCGGGTGCTCCGGTTTCCCCCACAGTCCAAAGACATGCAGGTTAGGTTAACTGGTGACTCTAAATTGAGCGTAGGTGTGAATGTGAGTGTGAATGGTTGTCTGTGTCTATGTGTCAGCCCTGTGATGACCTGGCGACTTGTCCAGGGTGTACCCCGCCTTTCGCCCGTAGTCAGCTGGGATAGGCTCCAGCTTGCCTGTGACCCTGTAGAACAGGATAAAGCGGCTACAGATAATGAGAATGAGATGAGGTGTGGATGATGTAGCTGGTGTCAATGATGTAGATGGTGTAGGTGTGGATGATGTAGATGGTGTGGATGATAAGGATGGTGTAGGTGTTGATGTAGATGGTGTAGGTATTTTAGATGGTGTAGGTGTGGATGATGTAGATGGTGTGGATGATGTAGATGTTGTAGGTGTGGATGATGTAGATGGTGTAGGTGTTATAGATGGTGTAGGTGTGGATGATGTAGATCAGGGGTCTTCAATCCTATCCACAAAGGGCCAGTGTGGCTGCAGGCTTTCATTCCAACCAAGCAGGAGCTACACCTGATTTCACTTGTTTAATCATTTCATCCTCATCTCCAATCAACAATCAAGTGAGCCTCCAATTTGGCTGTAATGAAAGCCTGCAGCTACACCGGCCCTTTGCGGATAGGATTGAAGACCCCTGATGTAGATGGTGTAGGTGTGGATGATGTAGATGGTGTGGATGATGTAGATGGTGTAGGTGTGGATGATGCAGATCATGTAGGTGATGTAGATGGTGTAGGTGTGGATGACGTAGGTGGTGTAGGCATTGTAGTTTTAGGTTTCGTAGACGGTGTAGGTGTGGATGTTGTAGATGGTGTAGGTATAAATGTTGTAGATGGTGTAGATGGTGTAGGTATAAATGTTGTAGATGGTGTAGGTATAAATGTTGTAGATGTTGTAGGTGGTGTAGGCAATGTAGTTTTAGGTTTTGTAGATGGTGTAGGTATAGATGGTGTAGATGGTATAGATGATGTAGGTGTAGATGGCGTAAGTGTTGTTGATGGTGTAGGTGTGGATGATGTAGATGGTGTAGGCAATGTACTTTTAGGTTTTGTAGATGGTGTAGGTGTAGATGTTGTAGATGGTATAGATGGTGTAGGTGTAACTGTTGTAGATGGCATAGATGGTGTAGGTGTAACTGTTGTAGATGGTATAGATGGTGTAAGTGTAGATGGTATAGATGGTGTAGATGGTATAGATGGTGTAGGTGTAGATGTTGTAGATGGTATAGATCAGGGGTCGGCAACCTTTTTGCCATGTAGTGCCAATTAGAAATTTTCTTGTTAGTTAGTGTGCCATTCAAATAGGTGTTGTTAACTATGTGTAATTAGACACCACACATTTTAGACGGATATGGATATTTAATGCATTGAGCAAATGTAAAACACGATTGCACTTGTTTTATGCCATTAACCTCACACACAAGGTTTAAGAACATCCCACACACACACACACACACACACACACACACACACACATTGGATAACAGCATTGCAAGCAGCTTATACAAATTCACAAAATAACATCCAAAATCTTTCAGTAGGTAACAGGCCCAAGTTATTCACAATAAAGATGTAGTAGCCTAATGGAAATGGAACTGATGAATAATAAAACTACAGAAAAAAATTTAATAATGAGTGTCAGAGAACATTGACAAGTAGCCTACATAAAGTGGCTTAACAATAAACTACAAATTTGAAGTAGCCTTGTTATGAAATAAATGTGATCCCTGGCCCTGCTTCCCCGTACTTAGCTCCGAGATGTGGGGATGGTAATTGGCCACTGAGTTTTTGAGTTGGACGCATGCTTCCGAATGGCCTGTTGTCAGATGACTTCGGGAGGGGCAAAGTGCATTCTTCATGTGCGAAAATATCTGTTCACACAGATATGTTGATCCGAACACTGACAATAAAGCCAGTGCGATATTGCGAAGACAGTTGAACTTTTCGGGTAAAGATGCCCAGCAGGGTTCATTGGCTTTAAACAGCAGAGCTCCTCTCTCACAGTCACATCACGATATCTTGCCATCACTGCCAAACGTGCCACATCATTCACATCTACGCTTTGCTAAATGCTAAACACCGCTGCATCTTTTATGCCAGTTGTTTGCTGCACCCTTACGTTTTCTGCCATTTCACCAATTCGTCGCTCAACAGTTCTGGCTGATACAGGCATGTCTTTTATTCTTGATTTTATTGTCTCTTTATTTGGCAGCCCCTCAAAAAGACTATCCGAGCCGGAGAGAAAGGCCTCCTTAATGTATTCACCGTCTGTGAATGGCTTTCCATGTTTAGCTATGCAGTGAGAAATTATATAGCTAGCTTCAGTGGCATTGCTTTTAGCTGAGGTAAAGACTGTTAAAGTGTGGGCTTGCTTCCCATATCCGCACACAGCGCGTGAGATTGATTCGTCCCTATCTGCCTGATCTTTGAAAGTCTTTTTGTGCTTTGCCTCGAAATGACGTTTAACACTGGATGTTCGACACACAGCACTTTCAAAACACAACGTGCACACAGCACGGTCCCGCTGAGAAACGAACCCATAGTCTTTGGTCCACGAGGAGAGGAAAGCCCGGACTGTCGGCTTCTTTACCATCTTAGCGCAACTGCTGCATCGAGTGGGCCCATCTCGTGAGAAATATGGGGAGGGGGCAGTGTTGCCAGATTGGGCGGTTTTAAGCGCATTTTGGCGGGTTTTGAACATATTTTGGGCTGGAAAAGGTCAGCAGTATCTGGCAACACTGGGAGGGGGGCGCTATATTGTTGTGTAGTCATGCTAAAAGAGCAGGCTCGCCATGCAACAGCCAATGACAGTTCAAGATGACGTTTGAACATTTTTTAATGTGTTGAATAATTAGGTTTGTGCATCATCGTCAGTGTGCCACTGGAAATTCCTCGGCGTGCCAGTTGTGGCACGCGTGCCTAGGGCTGCTGACCCCTGGTATAGATGGTGTAGGTGTAGATGTTATAGATGGTGTAGATGGTTGTGGCAGTTCGGAGCAGGTGGGTGGACCACAGAGGACGGCAGGACAGAGATCAAGTTCCAATTTAGTATTTATTGTCACACTTTTCAGCATAACATTCGCTCTGACAGACACACACACATACACACGACGGGTGTCTGTTCAGGGAAGAGCCCCTCTGCTCTCTGCTCTCCCTCCCTATATAGGGCACAGTCACTGGGAAGACACACAAATACAGGTTAATTGCTCTCAGGAGTAGTGATTCTGCCACTCACCTTCCCTGACTCTGCCCTCCTGTCACAGACCGGCGCTTGACCATGCCCCCGCTGCCACATACCCCCACCGCCCGACTCCGGCCTGCAGCCGACTCCCCCCCCCCTCCCCTTGGCGGGAGAGGAAGTCCGCCACGACCATCTGCGCCCCCGGCCTGTGGACCACCTTGAAATTAAAGGGTTGGAGTGCCAGATACCAACGGGTGATCCGCGTGATGGCATCTTTCATGCGGTGGAGCCACTGGAGGGGCGCGTGGTCCGAACAGAGGGTGAAAGGGCGCCCCAGCAGGTAGTACCGGAGGGCGAGGACCATCCACTTGATGGCCAGACACTCTTTCTTTATGGTGCTGTAGCGCCCCTCATGCACCGACAGCTTCCTGCTGATATACAGGATGGGGCGGTCCTCCCCCTCCACCTCCTGGGACAAAACTGCCCCCAGCCCTCTGTCCGACGCATCGGTCTGCAACATAAAGGGGAGAGAAAAGTCAGGGGAGTGTAAAAGTGGCCCCCCACACAGTGCAGCCTTTACCTCTGAAAAAGCCCGCTGGCATTGCTCCGTCCACTGGACCGGATCTGGTGCCCCCTTTTTAGTGAGATCAGTCAGCGGGCTGGTGACGTCCGAATAATTAGGTATAAACCTACGATAATAGCCAGCCAGCCCCAGGAACTGTCTCACCCCCTTTTTGGTCTTGGGCCTCGGGCAGGCCGCAATTACTGCGGTCTTGTTAATTTGGGGACGCACCTGCCCATTGCCCAAGTGGAAGCCCAGATACCGTACTTCCACCCGCCCAATCGCACACTTCTTTGGGTTGGCTGTGAGACCCGCTCGCCTCAGCAACCTAAGGACGGCCCTTAGGTGTCCCAAGTGCCTCGGCCAGTCATTACTATATATGATGATGTCATCAAGACAGGCGGCCGCATAGGTGGCGTGGGGGTGGAGGACCCGGTCCATCAGCCGCTGAAACATAGCGGGCATCCCAAACAGCCCAAATGGAAGTGTGACGAATTGGTGTAAGCCAAACGGTGTGGAAAAGGCCGTTTTTTCTCGGGATAGTGGAGTCAAGGGGATCTGCCAATATCCTTTCGTCAAATCCAGTGTCGAATAAAAGCGAGCCGTGCCTAGTCGATCGAGCAGCTCGTCAATACGAGGCATTGGGTACGCGTCAAATTTAGACACCGCGTTGACTTTCCTATAGTCCACACAGAACCGGACCGACCCGTCGGCCTTGGGTACCAAGACCACCGGGCTGCTCCAGTCACTGTGGGACTCCTCGACGATGCCCATTTCGAGCATGGTCTGAAGTTCTTCCCGAACCACCTTTTTTTTGTGTTTGGGTAGCCTGTAAGGGCAGCTACGCACTACCACCCCCGGGGGCGTCTCTATGTGGTGCTCTATGAGGTTAGTGCAACCAGGCAGGGGCGAGAACACATCCGAAAACTCGGTCTGCAACTGGGCGACCTCCATGAGTTGGGTCGGGGAGAGGTGGTCTCCACAGGGGACCGGAGAGGTACGTGATGCCAATGTCCCTTTTTGAACCTCCGGCCCCAGCTCCGCCTTCTCCGGAACCACCGACACCAACGCCACGGGGACCTCCTCATTCCAGAGTTTAAGCAGATTGAGGTGGTAAATCTATAGCGCCCCACCCCTGTCCGTTCGCCTCACCTCATAGTCGACGTCCCCGACTCGCCGTGTGACCTCAAAGGGTCCTTGCCACTTGGCGATCAATTTGAAGCTCGACGTGGGCAGCAGTACGAGTACTTTATCTCCCGGAGTGAACTCTCTAAGACGCGTACCCTTGTTGTACAGGCAGGCTTGCCGTTCCTGGGCCTGCCGCAAATTCTCCTGAGTTAGGTGGGTGAGCATGTGGAGTTTTGCGCGCAGGTCCATAACGTACTGAATTTCGTTTTTGCTTTGTGAAGGTCCCTCCTCCCAATTTTCCCGCAGCACATCTAGGATGCCGTGCGGCTTACGCCCGTATAATAATTCGAACGGGGAGAACCCCGTGGAGGCTTGGGGGACCTCTCGCACTGAGAACAGCAAGGGTTCGAGCCACTTATCCCAATTACGTGCGTCCTCACTTATGAATTTTTTAATAATATTTTTGAGGGTGCGGTTGAACCGTTCTACTAAACCGTCTGTTTGTGGGTGATACACGCTGGTGCGGATCGGCTTAATCCCCAATAACCCATACAGTTCGCGCAGTGTCCGTGACATAAACGTAGTGCCTTGATCAGTCAGAATCTCTTTCGGGATTCCAACTCGGGAGATGACGCGGAAGAGCGCCTCTGCAATACTGCATGCTGAGATATTGCGCAGAGGCACTGCTTCCGGGTATCGCGTTGCATAGTCCACCAGAACTAATATAAAGCAGTACCCTCGTGCTGACCAATCTAATGGCCCGACGAGATCCATCCCAATTCTCTCAAATGGGGTCTCGATTAATGGAAGAGGGCGCAAAGGCACTTTTGGAATGGCCGCTGGATTTACTAACTGGCATTCGCGGCATGCTGTACACCACCTACGAACATCGCCGCGAATCCCCAGCCAACAGAATCGGGCCATTATTCGGGCTAGTGTTTTATCCCGCCCTAAGTGTCCAGCCATGGGATTAAAGTGAGCCGCCTGGAATACCAATTCCCAGCGGCTCTTCAGAATTAAAAGCTGCGTGACATGCTCTCTAGTTTGAGTGTCCTGCGTCACTCGGTATAACCTATCCTTCATAATTGCGAAGTAGGGGAAGGATGGGGTGGCGTTCGGCTGGAGCGTTTGACCATCGGTTACTCTCACTTGGTCAAACGCATGTCGCAGAGTCTCGTCTCGCGATTGTTCTAATGGGAAATCCGCGAGGGATTCCCCAATAGAGAGAGGAGGAGCCAGCGGCTCCTCACTCTTACGCGGAGATGACGTAGACGGCTCTGCGACAGCTGCTCCCGCCAAAGCGGCACTGGGACCTCCCCCTGTTAAATGGCAGGACCCACTCTTTATTAGGCATGTCATTAAACCCCGAAATCCCAGCCAATCAGTCCCCAAAATTAGAGAGTGGGTAAGGCGGGGATTAACCACCGCCTTCACTATAAATTTTTCCCCTCTGAAAATAATGTGGACCGACACCAAAGGGTAGCTGTGAACATCCCCGTGCACACACAACACCTTCACCCCTTGTGCTCCCCCCAATGCCTCATTTTGAACCAGGCTTTGGCGAATTGAGGTCTGATTATAACCAGAATCCACCAATGCCTGATATGTAGCCCCTTGGATACTCACCGGTATGCGATACGCTCTGGCCAGATCAAGGGCGGCCTCTGGCGCATCGGGGATCCGAACCACCACGCCCACTTCCATTGCCGTGCACTGCTGTTGAAGGTGGCCCGGCTCCCCGCAGCGCCAGCAAACCGGCCCGGGCTTTCCCTCTGCACCGGTGATCTGGGGCTCACTCACCTGAGGTGGGGGAGAGACAGACACAGAAGGGAGAAACGGGAGGGCACCGCGGGTGCGGCAGGCCGGCTGGGGTGGTGCCGGCCCCCGCCTCCGCGGAGGGGGAATGGGGCGAGGACGGGACACAGGAGGAGGGGGAGAGAGAGAGAAAGAAGAGGAGAGAAGAGAAGATGCCATCTGCTGTCCTGCCGCCAGGACAGCTGCCAAATGGTCCTCCGCCAGCTCGACTGCTTGATCCAGCGACGCCGGGCGGTGGCACCTGACCCACTCCGCAGTTCCTGCTGGCAAGCGAGTGACGAACTGTTCCAGCACCACCTGGTCGAGGATTCCTTCGGCGTCGTGGTTGTTGGCCCTCAGCCACCGCCAGCAGGCGTCCCGGAGCTGCTGGCCAAACGCGAACGTTCGGCCGACTTCCTCCAAGCGCAGCGCGCGGAAGCGCTGGCGCTGCTGTTCCGGAGTGCGCCCCACGTGCTGGAGGATGGCCCGGCGGAGGTCCGCGTAGGCCAGCTGGCGGTCGGCGGGGAGCTGGAGCACGGCCAGCTGTGCTTCTCCCGTGAGCAGGGGGAGGAGGCGCGCTGCGCGCTGCTCCATCGGCCACCCCGAGGCTTCGGCGACTTGCTCAAAGAGCGTGATGAACGCCTCGGGGTCATCCTGCGGGCCCATCTTGGTGACGGTGAGGGGAGACGGGCCCGTGGTAGGAGCGCTGGTGGACCCCGCCGACGCGAGGAGGTGCCGGAATGCCTGTCGATCTTCTTGTTGGGCCAACACCAGGGCCTCGAACCGCTCTTCTTGCTCCTTTCGGAGGGTGAGTAGCGCCTGGTGCTGGCTTTGCTGGGCTGTGGCGAGGGCGTGGATCAGTTCAGCGAACGGGGAGGACTCCATGGGGCTGTGAGGCTGCTGTGTTCCAGATCCCGGGTTCCGGCACCACTGTGGCAGTTTGGAGCAGGTGGGTGGAGCACAGAGGACGGCAGGACAGAGATCAAGTTCCAATTTAGTATTTATTGTCACACTTTTCAGCATAACATTCACTCTGACAGACACACACACATACACACGACGGGTGTCTGTTCAGGGAAGAGCCCCTCTGCTCTCTGCTCTCCCTCCCTATATAGGGCACGGTCACTGGGAAGACACACAAACACAGGTTAATTGCTCTCAGGAGTAGTGATTCTGCCACTCACCTTCCCTGACTCCGCCCTCCTGTCACAGACCGGCGCTTGACCACGTCTCCGCTGCCACAATGGTATAGATGGTGTAGGTGTGGATGATGTAGATGTTGTAGGTGGTGTAGGTGTAGATGTTATAGGTGGTGTGGATGACGTAGGTGTTGTAGATGGTGTAGGTGTAGATGATGTAGATCGTGTAGGTGGTGTAGGCGTTGTAGTTTTAGGTGTTGTAGATGGTGTAGGTGTGGATGATGTAGATGGTGTAGGTGGTGTAGACGTTGTAGTTTTAGGTTTTGTAGATGGTGTAGGTGACACAGTTGTAGATGTTGTTATCGTAGATAACTCTGGGAATAATTACATCACACACCTCCACATGGAGAACTAATTCCATCTGAATTGAAGTTTATTTTGATATAATAATGTGAATTTGAGGTATTTTGTGGGAAACTGGAGCTTGTTAAAAGGAAAGGTTGAGTGTCTTCTTGGGTAAATAATGTAACTGTGTAAAGCATTTTATTGTAAAATTCACATTCTTGTTCAAATCATGACTGTGACACTGAGTCCAGATTGAAATGTCTCAGGCGTGTGATTTTGTGATGGAAGAAATGTCATTATGGAAGGACAATACTGTGTGGAATGTTTGAGAGGAAGATGATTTTGCTACAGAACAATGATGAGAAAGACGAATTAGTCCTAAAGCTCATTATTAAAACAAAATCTACGCAAAGTTGCTGTTGTTATTAAAACTAACACATCAAGTCCAAACACCTCATTTACAAAAAGACCGGTCATGTTAAAATGGAAGTGTATTTGTACTTTGTGTTGGAACGCAGTGTTGTTAGCATGTTCAGCAGTGATTTACATTCCTGCAGTAATTATAATCTTTATAAAACATCCTACCCTCCTAGAACTGCCACCTTATTGTGGTGGAGGGGTTTGTGTGCTTGAATGATCCTAGGAGCCATGTTGTCGGGGGCATTACGCCCCTGTTAGGGTCTCCCAAGGCAGACAGGTCCTAGGTGACAGGCCAGACCAAGAGCAGTTCACCAAAACCCCTTATGGATAAAAAAAAAAATCAAGGACCGTGACGTCTCCCGGTATGGCGCAGCCGGGGCCCCACCCTGGAGCCAGGCCCGGGGTTGGGGCTCGTATGCGAGCGCTTGGTGGCCGGGCCTTTGCCTACACACAAACACACACACAAAGACAGACTTTAACTTATGTACTTTCTGCCATTTATTAAACAAGCAAAGCACAAGTATATTCACAGAGACAGAGATAAATAACGAGGTTTTTTTTATGTTAAAGTGTGTGTGTGTGTGTGTGTGTGTGTGTGTGTGTTAGGTCGAGGCGGCCGCAAGAAACACGGTGGGAAAAGGAGAAATAAGGCCCACCTGAGTGTGAGACAGAGAAACAGCACACCTGCACAGAATCTCACCTACAGCCCCGCCCATAGTGCCTCCCACAGCTCCACCCACACCACCAACCACAGCTCTGCCCCTGATCCCTGTCGCACCTCCCACAGAGAGTACTGCATCCACGGCTACTGCACTTACTTACATGACCTGAAGGAGCCTGTCTGTGTGTAAGTACACACACACACACACACACACACACATATAATGCTTACTGTTTGGTTAATGGATTGTTTAGCCTGTGTAATAACTCGGTAAGTAATTAGTTTACCTGTAAAAGATGAGATGATTGATAGGTGTATGATTTGATTGACAGGTTTAGATCTGAGTGACAGGTGTGATTTGATTGACAGGTGTATGAAGGGGTACGACGGTGTGCGCTGTGGTATCCAGCTGCTGCAGACGGGTTCAGGTTCTGTGGGGTGGGATGATCACCACGACGACACACTGCACATCACACTCATCACTATCACAGTCATCCTGTCAATCATCAGCTGCTCTGCCCTTCTGCTCATCATCTGTGTGCAGTAAGACCTCACACACACATGCATGCATGCACACACACACACACACACACACACACATGGACCTGCTCACATCTGTGTGTGTGTGTGTGTGTGTGTGTGTGTGTTTTAGCTACAGAGCTCAGCACAGTTTCCAGGCAGCGTTACTCAGTGCTGCAGATGAAAGTGACAAACTTCAGAAGAACAACAGTGCTGTGTAACAGAGCGCCCCCTGCAGGTAATATTATTATCAATAATAACATTAATATTATTAGTAATATTATTAAAACAACAACAATACTACTACTACAAATAATAATAATAATAATAATAATAATAACAAGAGTGCTGCCAGGCAAAACAAACCTCACCCAGTCGCACTTATGATGAATATGAAGGAAGATATCATGAAAATCAAAAAATCGGTCCCCTATGGGTCCATGTGGCTTATAAATAAAAGTTTTCTGATCCCGTGTCTATACAGTAAATACAGCACATATATTTACTCTATGAGGCAGGAGTCACAAAAATGAAGCGTAATCCAAAAATGAACAATTTAAAAATCACAGAAGTAAAATATACCAAGTGTCTGTACTTTATATTATTCCCCTCTTCCCTCTTACAGTTTTTCAAACTGAAACCTCCGAACCGAGGCTGACATACACACGCTGTCGCCACGACCCAAACTCTTATTTCCCGGAAATGGCCCGGCGCTAGAGCTCAGTGCAACTCACTTTCCCTCTGTAATAAGCATAAACATGTCTGAAAGTGATTTCTTTAGTGTAGTCCATTTATTTTGAACAGTGAACTGAATTACATTTATTCATTTAGCAGACGCTTTTATCCAAAGCGACTTACAAAAAGAAAATTAACAGTCAAGATACATAAAAGGAGTCTTAAAAGAAATATCACTAAAGGGAGCTTTAGAGTGTGAGTGCAAAAGTGGAATCAAGTGTGAGATGAGTGCAGTAGAGGGGAGGGGGTGTGTGTAAAATCTAAGTGCAGGACAGGAGGTGTTCTCTGAAGAGCTGGGTCTTCAAGAGTTTCTTGAAGACAGACAGGGACGCCCCTGTTCTGGTAGCGCTCGGTAGGTCATTCCACCAGCGTGGGACGACACATGAAAAGAGTCTGGATTGTCTTGTGCGCAGTGCTGGAACTGCCAAACAGCGTTCTTTTGATATCCGGAGTTGAGAAAGAGTAACCTTAGCCTTTATTAGAGCACTCAAGTAAGTAAGTACAGACCCAGTAACCACTTTGTAGGCTAGCATTAGTGATTTGAATTTGATACGTGCAGCCAGGGGTAACCAATCTAATTCAATTAGCAGAGGGGTCACATGTGCCCTTTTGGGCTGATTGAAGACCAGGCGTGCCGCTGCATTCTGGACCATCTGAAGTCACTTCACTACACAGGCTGGGAGGCCTGTTAGAAGGGCATTGCAGTAGTCAAGGCGGGAGATGACCATTGTTTGTACCAGCAGAATTGTATACACTCACTGGCCATTTTAATAGGAGCACGTGTATGCGCATGCGCAGCGTGCGACTGTTACACTCTTACATTCTTACAGCACGATGACGTAGTGGCTAGCGCCTCTATGAGGCAGTAGACACAACAAAAACTATCTTGACCTTTTTGGTGACCTTGACCAGACGACCCTCAAAATGTTGGAGGTTCTATTTGAGACCAATGACCATCTATCCTGAAAGTTTCATGAAGATTGATCCAGCTGTTTTCCCGTAATATCATTTACAAAGAAACAAAGAAACCCCACCGAAAACAATATCTTGCCCCCTGGTGGATGCCATCCTGGGTGAGGTAGTAATAATAATAATAATAATAATAATAGTTTTCATGTTTACATTTATGGTACCACCTACTGATCAACCCTTATCTCCAGTACTGTTACCAGCACACACTCATCTACTTCCCCTAACCATTCAGAAATGTGTATCATACCTACACACACACACACACACACACACACACACACACTTAGAGCACAAGGGGAGGAGTGTGAAGAATTATTTATATCATTACTCAGCAACATCAATCCACTGAGGGGAAGTGTAAAGAGGATTAAACTCTGTGTGTGTGTGTGTGTGTGTGTGTGTGTGTGTGTGTGTGTGTGTTTGTTTGTTTCAGACACTACACAATGAGTGGAGTGTGCATGGACATACAGCTTTGGAGAAACATGCTATGTGCGTCATCCTGAATATTTATTTATTTATTGGAAATGTATTTTATATTTAAATATTTTCACAGTGTGTGATGTAGAATATTGTTAATACACAGATCTTCTGCTGCTGCTGATCTTTCCTCACTCTCTTCACTTTCAGGACAACATTAAATGCTAACACAGTGTGTGATGTCTGTTCTTGATCTCTTTCGGTCCTCACTCACCCCAGACTGTAGAAGCAGCGTGTGATATTCAGACGAGTAGTTTATTGTTGTTTAAAGGTGCAGTGTGTGATGTTTAGCTCTCTCTGCTGCCTGTGAGGAGAACTGCATTTAAACTCCACATGCCTCGAGCCCATAAGATAAAGGGGGTGTGGCTAATTTCAGTACCAGAATATGATAAACAGAATCCTTATTAAAGGTGTAAAAATGTTGACAAACTGCAACTTTGTACTGCGTGGTTCACACCGCTGTTAGAGCCCCAGATCAACTCGGATTATATCGATAAACATTTCAGTTTCAGTCAGTTTGATGCTAATTCTGATGGTAGGTTAAAGGTGTGGCTCATTTGCTTGAATTAAAGACAGTATAACCATGGTAACCAGTTGTTGTGTACAGCACCAATAAAAGTATTAAAAAATTTAACACCCAATGACCTGTAAATCTCAGTTTTTCATTCACATCTCAGAATGTTAGCCACTGAATTTTATGATTGTTGATGTATTGATATTAATGAAGTGCATATAAACACGTCAATCCGATTTTTGTCAAATCATTTTATAAACACACTCACTGCTGATTTGTTATGATCTCAATCAGAGCATCTTTCCATGGTAGCCCCGCCCCTGATGATTTCACAGCACAGTTGAACAGGTGCATGGCAGCAGTAATACAGCTCACAGGTTTTATTCTTTTAAGTCTTGTTTGTTACCAGAGGTCCTGGACACTTCCAGGAAAACTCCACAGTTCCTGTATGAGTTCCTGAACCATGATCCTTATGGAGAATAACAGACGTGATTATTTGTGATGTGTAGTGTGAATATGACATTAATGTTAACACCACTCTTTAAATCAGTTTAAATATTCTACATTCTGAGTTTGTGTCTTGCCATTGCTGAGACTGGTATGATACTACTACTACTACTACTACTACTACACACACACACACACAAAACATGTTTGACTTGACATGGATGTAAATGTAAAATAATTGCTGAAAGAGTTCCTTCACTTGAAACACAGGAAAACTTCCAGAATTCCTGAAAAGCTTCCTGCAATCAAAACATGGCAAAAGTTCCTGAATTCCCAAAAGGCTTCTTTGAATTAAAACGTGGCAAAGTTACCAGAATTGCAGCTAAAGAATCAGAAACACTTTAATTGCCAGGTATGTGGGCACACACAAGGAATTTGACTCCGGTTCACTTAGCTCTCATAGTACAAAACAGATAAAAAAGCGTAGGCACAAAATCAAACAAACAAGCAAACAACAAAAATAGGTGCATAGTGCAAAGTAATCCAGGTAAGTCAAGTATGGAATAGTTAAATAAATATAAAGTATACAGTGTGCACAGAATGACGGTATAAGTGTTCAGATATTTTACAAGTGATATTACTGATATATGAATCTGGATTTTAGCTGTTCATCACAGAAAGGATTTCCCTTTTGGTGCAATATGGTGCATAGTGCAAAGATGAATCTCATCTCATCTCATTATCTCTAGCCGCTTTATCCTGTTCTACAGGGTCGCAGGCAAGCTGGAGCCTATCCCAGCTGACTACGGGCGAAAGGCGGGGTACACCCTGGACAAGTCGCCAGGTCATCACAGGGCTGACACATAGACACAGACAACCATTCACACTCACATTCACACCTATGGTCAATTTAGAGTCACCAGTTAACTTAACCTGCATGTCTTTGGACTGTGGGGGAAACCGGAGCACCCGGAGGAAACCCACGCGGACACGGGGAGAACATGCAAACTCCGCACAGAAAGGCCCTCGCCGGCCACAGGGCTCGAACCCGGACCTTCGCAAAGATGAATAGTAAATTTAAATAAGTATAAATATAATATAAGTAACAGTGAGCACAGAATGACAGTATGAGTGTGCAGATATTTTGCAAGTGATATTACTGATATATGAATCTGTATTTTAGCTGTTCATCACAGAGACAGCCTGAGAGAAGACACTATTCTTGTGTCTGGTTGTTTTTGCATACAGAGATCTATATCGCCTCCCTGAGGGGAGAAGATTAAACAGATTGTGACCAGGGTGTGATGGGTCCGCAGAGATGTTACCTGCCCGTTTCCTGACTCTGGACAAGTATAAGTCTTGAATGGAGGGCAGGTTGACACCAATAATTTTCTCTGCAGACCTTATTGTCCATTGCGGTCTGTTCTTATCCTGTTTGGTGACCGATCCAAACCAAACAGTGATGGAAGAGCAGAGAACAGACTGAACGATGGCAGAGTAGAATTGTGTCAGCAGCTCCTTAGGCAGGTTGAGCTTCCTGAGCTGGCGCAGAAAGTACAACCTCTGCTGAGCCTTTTTAATGATAGTGACTGTGTTGGTCTCCCACTTCAAGCCCTGAGAGACTGTGGAACCCAGAAACCTGAAGCTCTCTAAAGGCATTTTTTAAATTCACCAAATTGTTCCTTCAATTGAACACAGCTGAACTTTAACTTTAATGAACGTTTTCTTCCAATTAAAACATGGCAAAACTTCCTGACCTCCCTAAAGTGTTTCTCTAATCAAAACAAGACAAAACATCTCAAATTCCTGAAGGGATTCCTCAAATCAAAACATTGCTAAAGTTCCTAAACTGCCTTGGAATTATTCCTGGAGTTTCAGCACCAAGTAGAGGGGTTTACCCAGAATCACCTCCAGTCTGGATTTGTGGTCATGTGACTTTATGCCAGATTCAAGGGCTGTGTCCCAAACAGTAGTGTCTGAAAGAAACAATAACACGAGTCAAACACTCTCAAAAGACTGAGGGACACGAGCTCAAAGGCTGAAGTCCCCTGCACATGGCCACAATTTCCAAACAGAATGTGAAATGTGGACTCATCAGACCCCAGCACACTGTTCCGCTCTGCTTCAGTCCATCTCGGATGAGCTCGGACCCTGACAATCCACTGGTGTTTCTGCATGTTGTTGAGGTTTAGCTTTTGCTTTGCATAGTAGCTGCAGTGATGAACTGTGTTTACTGACAGCAGTTTTCCAGAGTGTTCCTGAGCCCATGTAGTCATGTCCTTTATACAATCATGTGAGTTTTTATGCTGCGTTCATGTGCTATGGGAATTATGGTAAATACCAAACGCCGACATGGAAAGCACACATGAACGCCCCCTCTTGTGGTATTTTCCACTGGGCAACTCGTAGAAAATTTTGATACACGAGTTGCCAAGATGAGATGAACTTTAACCTTTTCAACATGGCAGCGAGCGGTACAAGACACTTGAATGGTAAGCATTGTACGCTACTAAAGTTTTTTTTTACTAGTACTAGTGGGTAGGTTTTGGTGTCTATGCAATGTTGCGTCATTAACAAGTGTAATATAATACGTTAGAAATCCGTTTCCTTTAAAAATGTGTTGTTATGGTTTGTTTTTACCTCTCCAGAGCAGACGCTATTGCTAACGATAGCTAACTAACTATTAATTTGTCTTTAATTTGTCAACAACAACAAAAGCATGTGAACACAACACACTGGTAAATACCACTTCCCAACTGGAAAATATCATCTTCCCATAGCACATGAACGCAGCATTAATGTAGTGCCATCTGAGGGGGTCAAAGGTCACAGTGTTCAGTGTTGGTTTTCAGCCCTGCCCCTTATGTGCAGAGATTTCTCTGGATTCTCTGAATCTTTTGATGACATTATGGATTGTTGATGGTGAAATCTCTAAATTCCCGGCAATTGTACGTTGAGAAACAATTCTTAAAGGAGATACACAGAGCCTTTATTTTAAAATAAATTTCTGAGTGGATAGTATCTCCATCTTTGACTCTTGTATGCTGCATAAATGGGAATAAAAAAATATATATATTTTTGAGAGTTAAAATCGACCGCAAAGTTGTGATTGGAGCCGCCCCGCTGAGCCAGCCAGCCCTGAGTGCGTGACGTCACAGCGGGAACCATTTTTAAGGCCGAGGCCTTTCACAGCTATAGACCAAAGTCATATCAATAACAATTTATGGTGAAAGTAAGAAACACCGTTACCGACTCGCTCAACTAAGACTGATTTGACTTCATTGATTGTGGGTTGACTCTCATTAAAACAGGATGGGTGTTATAACTTATGCAACATACATGTACATGCATGCATTTTCACTGATAAAACATAAAAGGCTCATTAAATAATCAGATGAACTGAGACAATCACATTCTGAAGCAAATTAAATAATCTTATACCGCTAACTTAAACACAATACAAGTTACATGGATTAATCTAAATGCAGGGGAACAATGTGTTGGTTTTTTTTAATGCAAATGAGAATCAGAGCTTACCCAGCTGCGTTCTTGCTTCTTGAAGGCCGATCTTGTGGCCAACTGTTTCTGAAACAATCTGACTTTCAGTTGTTCGTTCAGTTCTCTGTTCATTCACTTCTTCCATGTAAGGGTGAGATGGCAGCAATATCCAGTTTAGAAATCAGACGGCTGCTCCACTCATTCTCTCCATACTGTGTGCTCCGCCATTACTGCTGGGCTCATATGGAATCAATTTTGTGCCAAAATGTTCATACAATACTTTTGAAATATCAAACAAAAACAACAAATCAAAATACAAAAAAAAGTAAATTTTTTTAGACTGGCAAACAAATTATTCGTGTAATCGTGCAAAATATCAGTCTATTACTCTTCAGAAACCTTTTATTTTTGTTCCACGTCTTTCTCAGTTTTGTTTGATGTAATTTATTTTGGTTGCGATTCCAGCTTTCTCGTTTGCGCTCCCTGACTTTTTGCTTGCAGTTTTGGCACAAACTTCACGTGTGGGTGGGCTGTCCAGGAATGCATTCCCATTGGGTAACTTGTGTTTGGCTGACAGCTATGCTCAGCGATTCCCCGGAGGCTGCTGCGGCCATTTCCTACGCTCATTAAACTTAGGGAGAAACTTTATCATGCTGGCCAACAACTGAGGAGCGGGCGCAGCATTGCCGAGTTTGCCCTCTGCTACCAGCTGCAGTCTCATGCGCTCAAGCCTAAGCCTCTCCATCTCAAACTCGCGTTCCTTTTCTTTCTCCAAACGTCTACTCTCAAGCTCTTGGTCAAGTTTGTCTCGCATAATTTCAGCCTCCAATTTCATTTGCTTCATCTTAAAATCATGCTGCAGTTGTAAAATTTGGACTTGCTGGTCATACGACAAAGACAAACTTGCTATAGGCGGAGTCTGCTCACTAGAGTCGGAGTCGCTCATTTTCGGGTGTCCCCTGGGCCTGTCAGGAAGCACCTGCATCTCTACTAACCCAGCACGGACCTCCCGAACTAAATCTTCCTTTTTTAACGCTGCCTTTGATAATTGAATGTCATAGTGATCGGCCACACTATTCAACTGATCTTTGGTCAGCGCCACAAACAAAATCTCGGAAGGAGATTCCAAAAACTTTTCGAGAGTGCTCATCTTCTCGCAATAATCCACAATTGAATACCAATACCAATACCAATAAACAAATGACCACACGGCCACAACTACTCTAATGCAACTGGCTTAAACAAATACCAAAGCTGGCTCCCAAACAAATAATAAAACTAATTCCAAACAAAAGTAAACTACTTACCCAATTAACACTTAAGACAACTAAAACGTTTACTGGGCGAAGCGAACTGCCACTCGCACCACAGGATGACAATGGAGTTTCACCCTAAACATTTACCCCCCACTAAGGACTCCCGGACGAGCCCCCATATGTCATGACCACTTAGCTCAAAGCAGGCATAACATAAAAGGAGACCACACCGTTTGTTCAGGTTAACCCGTACTTTATTAATATATAAATTCTAGGGATAAATAAAAAAGAATAAAAAAAGAAACCTGCTCCCGTCGGCCCGTGCAGGGCCTCCACGTAGCAGGACACCAAACACAACCAAACCCCAAAGCCAGCAGCCAGCTCTCGAATGCCAATTTTGGGCCCGTATTTGAACTTCCTGGCCTTGTCTAGCACAGGTGTTGCAGTACTAGACAGCTCCCCCTTCAGACTGGAGGGAGAGAAACGGCTAAGTTCAAGTTTACTATTCAAAAGGGGCAGTGCGCACCCCCAGCATGGCCACACTGGGCGTGACAGCGGGGGACTGTGCATTTATATCAACAACTCCTGGTGCACAAACGTCACTGTGGTGGATAAGCTGTGTAGTCCAGAGGCAGAACTGTTGCTGTTAAAGTGCCGTCCATTCTATCTCCCACAGGAATTCGCTGTTGTTTACATCTGTGCTGTTTACATTCCACCGGATGCTAATGCTAAGCTAGCGTTAGCACAAGTGAGCGGCAGCATCAACAACAGCCTAGTAGCACATCCGGACAGTGTTTTTATTGCAGCTGGGGACTTTAATCATGCGGATTTAAAATCAGTGCTTCACATATTCCACCGACATGTGAAGTATGCTACTAGAGGAGATAGAACTTTGGACCAGGTGTATACTAATGTAGCAGACGCATACAAGGCCCAGGCCTACCCCCACCTGGGTCTGTCAGACCACCTCTCTCTTCTGCTACACCCATGGTATACACCTAAGAT